>NW_015168076.1:396815-530313 GCF_001447785.1 Gekko japonicus | reverse complement strand
CTGGGTATAATGCCACAGAGTCCACCCTCCAAAGCAGCCATTTTCTGCAGGGAAACAGACCTCTGCTGTCTAGAGTCCAGTTGTAATTCTGGGGGCTCTCCAGGGCCCACTTGGAGGCTGGCAACCCTAGGCCTGGCAGTAGTCTAGGGTTGCCAGGTCCCCCCTGATTTGCATGACACACCTAGCCTTGGCTGGTTGCTGCCGTTCATCAGCAGCCACCCTATGAAAGCCAGTGAGGTGCAGCAGTTAGAGCTTCAAAGTAGGGTCTGCAAGACCCAGGTTCAGATCCCCATCTTGCAGTGGAAGCTGACTGCGTGATTTTGGACCAGTCACATATTTCAGCCTAACGAACCTCACAGGGTTGTTGTGCAGATAAAAAGGAGGAGGGAATAATGAAAGCTGCTTTGGTCCCCACTGTGGAGAAAGACTGTAATTTTCCTAGGTAGAGGCTGGTGGGTGGAGATGGAAAGCAGAAGACAGAGAGGCAGATAAAGGTACATTGGCTGTTGGGTGGGAAGGAAATAGGGTTGCCAATTCCAGGTTGGGAAATTCCAGGACATTTGAGAGGTGGAGCCTGGAGAGGGTGGGATTTGAGGAGGGGAGGAACTTTGGACTGGTGTAATGTCATAGACTCCACCCTCCAGCCATTTTCTCCACAAGAACCACCATTGCCAGCCTCCAGGTGAGGACTGGAGATCACCCAGAATTACAACTGTTGTCCAGGCGACAGTGATCAGTTCCCCTGGATAAAATGGCTGTTTTGGAGGGTTGAGTCTATTGGCATCATACCCTGCTGAAGCTGCTTGCCACCCCAAGCCTCACTGTCCCAAGGCTCCACCCCCAAATCTCCAGGAATTTCCCAAGAGCTGGCAGCCCTAGAGTGAATTGATCTCTGTAGCTGGGAGATCCATTGTGATTCCCAGACCGCTGCCACTGCTGCTGTGGGGAGAGGAAGCAGGTGGGTGGCTAGGAGCACTGCCACCACTGCTGCTGCTGCTGCTCCGCGGAGTGGGGGAGGAAGCAGGCAGGAGGCTGAGAGAGTGATGGGGGCAGAAAGAAAGAATGATGGGGTGGGGGCAGAAAAAGAGAGAAAGAGTGATGAAGTGGGGAGGCAGAAAAACAAAGAGAAAGATGACAGGTCAGAAAGAGAGAGGAAGTCACATGCATGGAGGAGAAATAGTGTGAGAGAGGTAGGGGGTGAGGAGAGGAAGCAAAGGTGTGACGAATGAGATAACCATCCCACAGGTTTCTTGCAAGTCTCAACTGGTTCCCTTTCTAAAAAGAAAAATTATTCCAAAATGACATTTATCATGACTGAATCTTTATGGATTATGACTGTTTATTCAAGAATTTAGACAAATATATACCTAGAATATATACTATCAGGCTGCTAAAAATTATAATATTAACAGTATATCAAAATCCAGATGACTGGACTCTGTGTGAAAAGCCAATAACTAAAGGTTCTGCAATCTAGGGAACCCCTACCCTAGCTGAAAAATTTGCCCCCCCCCATAACAGAACAATTGTGCAGATTTGCTGCAACAAGCAAACAGCTGGAGTTTTGTTTTGCTATTAAGAACCCAACATACTACACTAAAATTGGTGGTACTGAGATGGCAGTTGTCAGGATGAGAAGGCAGCAGCCATGATGAGCTGGAGAAGAAAGAAGACACGAAGGTGATGGGCAACAGCAGGCACTGGGAGTAAGGAGAAAAGCAGGATTTCCCATTTACCATAGTTCTTTTCAAGTTCCTTATATTTATTTGTGTATTTGATAGATACACAATCACAGTAAGCACAAAGTATTTACTTTCGTTACCTATAATAGTATTTAATTATATAAGCATCAAGTTCAATACAGATTCATAGAGGGCCCAGAAAATGGCCCCAACCATCCACGGAATTTGTGAAACAGGACTTTTCCACCTCCATCTACTGCTTCCAGCCACTGAAATTTTGTCCGGTGTGTGTGTGTGTGTCAATACAACCTCAGGAATCTCATATGGGGAAAAGTGTGTGTGTGCAATGGGGGGGGGGGGAGAGAGAGAAGAGTGAAAATCACTGCTCCCTTTTCCACAAATGAAAATACTTTTTCATCAGAGGAATTGTATTGTTGGAAACACCCCAGTATCTTAAATGCTTATTTCTCATAAGCAATGTTGCCATTCATTTTCCATTAAATTAATTAAAAAGTGAAGTCATCTGTGATAGGTTCCCAAAAATCCACATATAAATAAAATGTCTTTGGTTTTAATACAGAGCATTAAATTGAGCCATGCACTGTGATTGAAAAACTACTTAGGTATATAATTTAACCACAGGGCCCTCAGTTTCTTGTTCTAGAAATAGCTATCAGTTCATCCGGACTCACACAGTTTTAACACACACTCTACACTGTTTTTCAACAGGAGTTCTCAAACTTTCTCCTAATTAGTCTTCCAAAACCAAGGAAACTTCCTTGACACCCCAACCACAATATCAACAATGGGAAGATTAATAGTTTATAGCTGGCAGCATGATGTTTATCCCCTAATCCCATGTCTGAGTACATAAAGATGAAAAATAAAAGGAAGCTCTAGGAAAGCAAACACCCATTTAAAGGAGTAAAGCTTTACATATCTGTAGCTTTTACTGAATACAGTAAGCCAGAACAGCTTCAGTCGCCGCCAACTCACTGGTCTCCCAGGAGAAGCTACCTGCTTTTTCTAGAGAAAATCTAAGAATAGTTCAGAATTAAATACTTAATCAGAAAGTGCCAAAAACAGATATGGCACCTACCTGCCTCTTCCCCAGAATGAAATTGCTCCTGAACTGGTTTAGTAATATTGCTAAAGAAAGACAGACATTGACCAAAAATTATATACAAATGGCCTGGTTTAAATTTCACTGTCAATATCAGAGAAGGAATCTGAGACAGGACTATACATAATGGGATTGAAAGAGTAAAAATGAAGAAATCACCCCAAAATGATAGTAAGCCAATGACACTGATTGGTTATAAATTCAAGGGTAACAAAAAGCAAATATTTCTTCATATAATGCACAATTAACTATTGTTATCTCCATCACACCTTATCTGCGAGTGCCCCAGGGACACAGAGAGACAATTTTGGAGATCAATCTAGAAAAGGAATAACTGCATTCTGAAATTATTATGTGGACTCATCTTCCAACAAGTTGATGAGTTAAAGGAATCACATTGCTTCTATACTACGAATAACTGTTTTGAAGACAGAATTTTGACAGGCACATCTTCACCCCAGAGCATGACAACTACACCTGCCAAAATTGCCTGCTCAAAACAAGTATTAGGTACAGGACACTGCCATATTTTCCCCTCTGGTCAGCCAAACAGGTTTACTATTTTAAGATTTTAGACTGCAGATTCTAGCCGTATGCTCTATCTCCACACCGCTCCTGGGCTGTTCTTCTGCATTAGCAGAAACCACAGATGCAACCATGCATTAGCAGTAAACTGCCATTTGTACTAACAAATAAAATTAAACTAAAATCAAAACCATCTGATATTTTAAAAGCTAAATCAAATTTTACAAGAGAAAGGATGAATAGTTTAGACAATTGGCTGGTTGACATTTTACAGTCTTTGCAATAATTTAATGGGAAGTGCCTAGGAATTCTAAATCTCATATTTAGCTCTCTCAGTAGGCAGATTAAATGTTATGTTCCCCATTAAACCTCACTTTAGGAAAAAACAGGGCTTCTATACAATGATCTGAATGTCTGATTAGGCCCTTTTCCATTTTTGCACAGCAAGTTAATTGTCCATGCAAATTGTTCTTCACTCAGAATTTTTTTCAAGCTGCTCTTAATAAAGAATTATGCAGATTTTAAGAATAAACCTGTTGCTGGATTTTTCAAAGATCAAAATACTTGATACAATTTTTAACCCAGCCAATTCCTTTTAATGTTACTGGTTAAAAAGATCAGAGCAGATTCCTAATCTTTAACTACTATTGAACATTTACAGCAACAGCTATAAAAGAGTACCTTTTATATCAAACTCCAGAGTCTCTGACTGAGCAAGGAAGATTCTCTATGAAACAAGTCTCCTATCAAATTCCTGACATCAGTGAGGCATTAATTTAAGCAAAACCATTGCAATAAATTAAATGGCAATCATCAGACTGTACTAACTTATAAGAACAAGTCAGTCAGTCAGTCCCCTTTATTGGTATGTACAAATACTACAAACAGCAGGAGAAGAACAAGTCAACACACTCGCACTAGCATTTATGATAATGAGATTTAGCCTTAATATGTAAAGCTGTGCAAGTAAGCAAGTAAGTTGAAGGTACATGGATAGAAGATTACAAACCAAAATGCAAGCACAGCTGCTTTTGGTTGCCATTAGCAGACACTACATGCATCATGTAGTCCACATGCTATCTTATGTATGCATTGGCTTTCATACATCCCTCCGTCCTACTGTTTCTTCACCCATTAACAACTGCTGGTTACTGCCAGCCCCAGAAAAGGTCAAACTGAAGTTGCATAGTTAGGATGGCAATAATGACTTGGGAGATAAATATTACTGAGCTCTCATGAGTTATGAATAAACAGTTTGCCAGCTAATGGTGCTTGTTTTGAGTAGTCAGTGTAGTTTCACACCCCAGCATGACTCAGACTTTACAGACCATGCAGAACTAATATCTCACCCTGGCTGAAGTCACGTTCCATCTGTTTCCTCCATCCTTGCCAACAAATAAATCGTGATGTGCTTCTTCCAACCCAGAGAGGTATGGTTATGAAGCAGCTATTAATGCAATACTGGTAGGGTTGCCAGCTCTGGGTTGGCAAATACCTGGAGATTTTAAGGGGTGCAGCCTGGGGAAGGTGGGTGAAGTGTAGTGGGTTAGACGCATGTAGAAACCTCTGATCCTGGTGTGGTGATCAGCATGGTTTACTGGTACACAACAAAGAGAAAGACTAACGGCCGGCTGGCCAACTATATACACACCTGGGGATACACCCCTAGGTCCCGTTGGTGGGTTTAAATCTCCCGCCACGGTCCTATTGGTTCCCCAGTGGAGAGACTAGGAGCCTTGTCCCCATTGTTCTTCTAGAGTCAAGCTCTGGGGTATTCGCTGGCCCCTGGTGGCGGTCAGCGGACATAACAGTGGGGTTTGGGAACAGGAAGGATCTCAGCAGGATACAATGCCATAGCACCCACCTTCAGGATAACTGATCTTTATCATCTAGAGATCTGTTGTAACTGTGAAATCTCTGTGCCACAAACTAGAGGTTGGCAATCCTAATTACTGGTTATTATGAGGTTCATCACTATATTCTTGTCCCACTTTTCAGTCTTCAGGTGGATTGTGCTTCATTTTGAATACTCGTGGGATGTACCTTTTTGTACAATTTGAGCATCTACGCGTTTATATTCTTTGGTTATTCTTTTTTTAAGTACAACTTCTTGTAAACAATAAACCAAAATATCAAATTATACAAACAGAAACCCCGATGAACAAATCTTTGGCTGGCACAAGCAGGATGACAAATCTGTTACTAGTTAGCTTTTATCACCAAGCAATAAAGGAAGGTAATGACAATTACAAGGCCTATATAAATATATTCCTAAATTACACATGCATTATCCTGACTACAATCTCTCTTAAACTTTTTGAAATTCTCCTAAGTCAATCTCTCCTAAACTTCAGAGTAAAGGCAGACTTAATACATTCCAAGAATTCTTTTTGGAGAAGAGAATGTGTGTTCAAAGTAATGCCATCTCCCTTAGAATTAATTGTCTGTTCACTTCTCTTCACACTACTTTCCAGGGTGCTACTGGACTTGAATTTTGTTCTACTACTACAGACTAACACAGCCACCCATCTGAAACTGTAATGTGCATCTCTGCATAAATGCAGCATTAAGCAGCATCCATGTGAAAGATCAAAGGAAGGGAGGTTTCCCATGCAACCAGAAATATGCAAAGGTAAAGTAAGGTGCATTAGTTATTAAGCCTTATCATGATCAATGCAATTTATTTAGCAGCTAGCTAGGCACACATTACAGCTTCTGCATGCAAGATACATACAGAAGAGATGTGTCTCCAAACATGATTTTGCAAATGAGTCATTACCTATTACCAATACCAGAAACAAACTTTCATCTCACCTTTAAACAGTCACATTTGGTTACAAATTCAGCTGTGACTCATTAAGTGGTGAGAAATTTAAGAAATGTACGTGGCCATAGTCTGTCTAGGAAAACTGTTCATCATCCTGCTGGATTCTAATGACAAAAGGGGGGGGGGAGAGACTGAGGGGAAAAGTGCATCAGGTCACATGATCTTAAAGCCTTGTCTTGTAAACATCCTGTGTTGAAAAGCTAAGCAGGCATGCAGATTTAAAATGGTGCTGGTTTCAGGTTGCACCCACCTTCCACTAGTAGCACACTCTACCCCCAGAAAAGCTGCTGCTGAAAGCCAAGAGACAGACAATATTATTCAAGTCTGAAAAGGGCAATTTAGGTCAATTTCCCTCTTATTGCTGCATCCTTCTCCACAATGTCACATGGCATATTATTCTGCAGGTTCTCCTCCCAGCCCTCAGCAGTGCCTTTTTTGTGACTCTCCACATGAATCTTCTTCTCAATTTGCAGGATCTTGTATCCCAACCATAGTGCAATTAAAATATAATTATTCTCATGTAAATGATTTTAAGATATATATCCCATGTCCTAGCACGATCCAGCATCACACAGACCTCAGTTGTAATAATAAGGAGAAATCTGCCTGTGGTTATATGGTGCCTTCACCACACCTGATACCTCACCTACTGAGGGCTATATTGAGAGCTGTATGTCTAGCAATGTAATTTTTCTTCAGAGTTGCATGAACAGCAGGCTTTTCAAGAAGAAGACGAAGAAGAAGACGACGAAGACGACGACGAAGAAGACGACGAAGAAGATGAAGAAGAAGACGAAGAAGAAGACGAAGAAGAAGAAGAAGAAGAGGTGGTGGTGGCGGCGATTGGATTTATACCCCGCCCTTCACTACCCAAAGGGCTCCATGGACAGCTTCCCAGGGCAACAGGTGCTCCACCCAGGTATTAACATAAATGTACAATGTCTGCCTTTAAGCGTGCAATAATGTCTGCCTTTAAGCGTGCAATAAGGTTACACTCTGGAAATTTGATTCCCATTCTGAGAATCAGTAAAGAGCTTCTGAGTTCCTTTTAATATCAGGGCCAATGCCACTCAGGTGGATAGACTAGCCAAATGTATCAGCAGCTCTTTTTTAAGGTCACTCACTTATAAAACACAATGGTTCCTTTGCCAGTCTGAATTGGGTGAGTTAATAAGGTGTCATACAGTCCTCTGCAGAGTTGTTCCACACTATTGTCTAAGTCAGCTTAGACTAGAGTAACTCTGCAGAGGATTTCTCTGTTGGTCTCCCACTATCTCGACAAGGATCCTGTGTTTTACACAGTATGAAGTATGCATAAAAGTGTACTCTAGAAGTTTTATTAATACAAGTAGAATCCCACATAATTCCATGGAAAAATATCAGTCCTTCAATGTAGATTATCTATAAGAAGTGCTTTGGGGGCAATTTGTTTGAGATCCTGGTTGAGATCGTGAGGCAGATTGTTGGCTCCGTTTTAAAGAGCCACAAGTACAGCACGTAGTTGCATGCTTTAAGAGCCTCCTCCTCTCTACTGAGGGGGTTCAGTGCAGAACTGACGCACACACCCCGCACCATCTGTTCAGCAGAGGTAAAGAAAGACCTAAACTCCTAAATTCGTGTAGACTTCTGTATTGGTCAAGGTGATATATGTTTCTCCCTATTATTCACTTCCTCACAGCAACCAGCTCACATTATACCATATATCAGGGGTGTGTTCCAACAGTGTTCATTCAAATGACTAAAAATACAGACTGAGGTATGTTGTACAGTTTGATCATTCGTTCTGACAAGTTTGTCACACAATTACTCCAGAACGTGCAAGGTTTCAAGACCTGTCTTTCAAGTTCTTTGCTAATGCTTTTTGGAAAAGTGGGATAGTTCAAATTCTCTTAACTACTGGCTTATAAATTGTCATTTTTATTGTTTTAAAAAAGAAAAGAGGATCAAATACTTAGAAAACTCAGGTACATTGTGGCCAAGTTCAGACTGGCAGTTTGAAGCAGGAGGGAGTCGTGGCAAAAAAGAGCAGGAACAAACTGTTCCGGGTTTTCCCATTCACACTGCAGCAACTGATGCGGGAGCATACCGAGAGGAGGCGCAAAGGAGCATTCACACTGTTGGCCTGGAAGCACGGCTGTAAGGCGCGGCTTTCTTTTTGGTAATCTGGAGATATGTGCAGGATAAATTGCGCTTTCCAGGGTTTGCCACCACTTTCACCAAAAGATACCAGGTATCTTTTAAACTCGGGAGAGAAGCGTTACAAGACGGGTTGAGTACGGGTGGGGAACGCCTGACAGATGTGCCTGTGTGAACGGCCCCTTTAATCCGGTTGTGGAACGTTTCTGAAACGTGCCTATATTGGGGCAAACTGCCAGTCTGAACTCGGCCCGTGACAATTCAGATACTGAGCAAGTATGAAGTCAGACAAAACAGTCACCCTATGATACTTGAACTGCTCAGTTTCTGTTTAGGATTGCACAGTTACAGTCTGATCCTATCCAATGAACTCAAGTAAATGAGCATATGATTGCAGCCTTACAGTGATACAACACAGAGGCAACATTTAAATTAGACTGGTTCATGGAAACAGGATAATTGTTTTCATTGTATCCTCCTGTCTTTCTGGGGGGAAAGGTATAATGATGGGAAGCAAAACAAAGTTGTGCCCATTTCTAAAGCACTAAATCTCATGTCTCACTCTAACAAATGAAAATATTTGGGGTGTACAAATGAACAGAGGTTTAATTTGTATATTCAAATTGTGACTTTATTTTTCAAAGAAGAGTACAAAGAGTGAAAGCAACATCATCTGTTTGAATACTGCTTATAAGGGCAATCCAGCATCTGAACAATTAAATTCTGTGGCATCAATGTCTGTTCTTTCTCCCCTACATCCTCTTCTACTGCTTTCTAATTCAGAAGCCATACTCCCAGTCCTCCTCCAAGAAAAAGTATTCTATACTCTGTCTGGCTCTTTGTCTCATGCTGTATCCTAATGTCTGAGCCTCTTTTTAAGTTTGCCAGTGAAATACACGGCATTTGCCACCCAACACAACTAGCAAAAACAAAGCCTTCAGGGTGTAGTTGTGCCATAGTAGGTGGATAAGAAAGAAACAAGTTTAGAAGCTTACAGGGCAGCCATGCTGTATGCAGGCTTGCAAGCTGACAAGAGTCATCTGAAAGGTTTGGTAGAGAAAAAGCAGGATGGGGAAGCTAAAATATAAGAGAACTGAAATAACTTTTTCTAGATCCTTCTAAGATAACTTATATGCCATTTAGGAAAGAACAATGGTTATCAGTAATTTTCTTTAGATCATGAATCCCTTTAGCTTCCATAGTCATCACTGCTAAGTCTATAAACAAGTTTCTTGAGGTAATACGGTTTTTATACAAAAGCATGCTATAAATGGGAATTGTCCATTTTTAAAAGGTTTATCTTGTACCACTTACCCATATGGCAGTCTAATTGAAAGTTTTTATGTAACAAGATCATCCATCTGGCTAGAAACGAAATGGAAATGACAGTTATCTATCTAATCTCCAATAAGCTTTCCTTTTCTCCCAGTTCTCTTAATCTGCAGAACCATGCGCACACACACACCATAATGCAAGTTCCTCTGAATAAAGTGAGATTGATTTCCAAGTAGGCATGCATAGGATTGCAGCAGAAATCTATTCAGTTAATCTAAGAAAGCCCCTAGAAATGGACAGAATAATATAGGAAACTCCTGATTTAGGAATATCTTTTAACAAAATCACATTTAAAAACATCTTTCAAATAGGACAAAATTCAAAACTGTTCACAGCTATTACAGATTCAGCTGTGTAGTCGTGTTGGTCTGAAGCAACAGAACAAAGTTTGAGCCCAGTGGTACCCTTTAAGACCAATGAAGTTTAATTCTGGGTATAAGCTTACACACGAATGCTTATACCCAGAATTAAACTTTGTTGGTCTTAAAGATGCCACTGGACTCAAACTTTGTTCTACAGCTGTTACAGGTAACCGATATATAGCTGTTCTACCTCCAGATAAAAAAAAATCATATTTCAACACATGGGACAGCAACAATGAAGATGTGTAATAGCCTACCTGTTCTGGAAGGCCCACAATTTAGACTGAAGGACTGCTATGGCATGCTACTATGGAAAGGTGGCATGTTTTAAAGGTTTCTGATCTTACTGTATTGTAAATAGCTGTACTGGCCACGAGGTGGGAGGCCCAGTAACCACAGGGTCTGATAGCAGCGGGTCTCGGGTCACAGCCCAATAACACAATCAAAGGCAAAATCAGAAGGCAGCCCAAATTCAGGTTACATATACCAAAAGCAAAGTCAAAAGCAGTCCAAGGGTCAGGTAACAAGAATAGATACAAAGAAGGTCAAGGCAACCAGTGGGGTAGTCAGCAAGACAAATTGACCCCACTCTGGCTGCAGCCTCTCTGCTGCCTTATATAGGGAGCTTCCTTGCAGATGTCACCGGTTCCCACATTAGGTTCTTCTTTGCAAGCAGCCTCAGCTCCTCTACTCATAAGCAGTACTGGGGCCCAGGTCCTATGATGACTTATCAGTCTGCCCGTTTGGTGTAGTGGTTAAGAGTGCAGCTGGAGAACCAGGTTTGATTCCCCAGTCCTCCACATGCAGCTGCTGGAGGACCCTGGGTCAGTTACAGTTCTCTCAGAGCTGTTATCTCAAGAGCACTTCTCTCAGAGCTCTCTCAGCACCACCTACCTCACAAGGTGCCTGTTGTGAGGAGAGGAAGGGAAGGAGATTGTAAGCCGCTCTGAGACTCCAAGTGAAGGGCGGGGTATAAATCCTCCTCCTCCTCCTCATTCTTCTGTCTCTTCCAGTAGAGGGGAGTCTGCATAGTTGCGCCTAGTCCATGCCTCAGCCCTAGCAGTTCACCGCTGCTGTTCCTGAGGTGCTTTGGGAGACCATGGAGGGTCTGGTCACTGGCAAGTCCATGCTGGGGCCTTCAGGCCTGAGGGCCCTGCTGGCTCAGGGGATGGTATCAGTGCTGGCTCAGGGTCCCTTCAGGAAGGCTGCCACTAACAACACACTAAGGGAATACAGATCCCTAATATAGTTAGTGTTTTATTTAAAAACTAACCTCAAATGGCCTAAATCTAGCCATTGTTGCTCAAAGGAGGTATATTTAGGATTACAGTCTGTGTTAGCAGACTAAAGTGAGCCATAATGCACCTACCCACTTCCCACCCTGGTGACATTCTGGTTTGCAATTATACATGTGGTTCTCTTTTAGGCATCTTCCATTTTTTGAAATATGTTTACATTTGACATTGTTTGAGAAAATAATTAAAAAGTATGTCATACACTAGGCACATTCTAAAGCTACAAAAATTGTTCCTAGGCATTCATTACAACAGAGCTCTACATCCAAATGGTAAGAATTTTCATAAGATGTTCTTGTCACTAGCTGAATAATCTATTTCCATCTGCTTTTAAAATGGAACAAAGGGCTAATTCAGACTAGTACACTAAAATCCCTCTTTCACATCTGCAGAGCCTTGCCCTTCAGAAATATCATGTTACATATTTTTTTAAAAATGAAGACAACAAACAAAGGTCACAAAGATTATTCAGGCTTTCAGAAAAAGACCAGCAGGATGAAAACTGAAATATGCAAATATATGCACAGAGATATGGAAACATTTCAATATTTAATGTCTTTATATATCAAGGGCAGCTGGCAGCTTTATTGATAGTGTCAAGGGCTTATTCTATGAAGTTTGGAAGAATGATAGCTCTAAAAGTTTCACATTCCATTTCTATAGATACTAAGCAGTGGGCTACCTCTGTCCTATGACTGCACTGAGCAAAGCCTGAAGCTTTCCTCCAATTAAGTGGTTCTTTTGTTGGAGGAAAATCCACTTATGTTGGAGGAAGGCTCCTTGAAGGATTGCTGGATCCACTCCACTGACTTCTATGTCCTAACATAAATAAGAAAATTTGTATCACATTTTCTCAAATGCTAAAAGAGAAGATATGCCTAATCCTGTCTCTCCTTATATATAATTCTATTTTAGTGTTATTGTTCCACACACTCCCACAGCATTTGGCTTGCTGACCTGTCACTCCAACGGTGTGCCAATCCAGTGGCTGCTTTGCTGGAGTCCCGCCCACAGAAGGGGCAACCAGCAACTCAGCCTCAGTGTCGTGCAAGGTCTCTCCAAGATGGCGGGCAAGAGACGACCCCGCTCGGCCCGAAGACACAAAGGCTCCAAGCATGCAGGCTGGCCTGAGCAGGCCTCGCCGGAGTGGCAGAAGGCGGCCACTGACGCGTGCCTGGGAACGTGTGGCCGGAGAGCGAGAGGTGGTGGTGGCACTCTCAATGACGGAGAAGAATATGTGCTGGCTCGCCTCTTTGCCGTGGCACGCTCGGAGGAGATCGAGACCACCTGGAGGCGGCGGTGGCACCAGGAACAGCGCCCTGCTTGCCCCATGCCTGGCCCTGGCGTGGTCTCTCCAAGGCAGCAGGCGGGAGCCAACCCCACTCTGCCCGGAGAGACAAAGGCTCCAAGTGCACAGCCCGGCCCGAGCAGCAGAAGCCCAGCGGCCACCGATGCATGCCCAGGAACGTGCGGCCAGAGAGCGAGAGGATGTGGCACTCTGAATGGTGGCAGGGCACCAGAGTGCGTGCCAGGTAACTCTGCGTGCCTCTTTGCCGCGGCTCACTTGGAGGAGGCCGAGACCGCCTGGAGGTGTTGGCAACGGCAGCTCCGCATGCCTGCTGTGGGGGCCCCTCTTTCTAGAGTCCATTGTATTGCTTTTATACAACGGGCTTTGCTCCTATATATATAAGTAATTCCCTTAAATATTGGCCATTTCCAGCTCTTCCATTGGCTGTGGAGTGCACTCCATCAGCCATTGGCCCATCAACTGCCACTCAAGAGTGCTTGTGTGCCATTGGCTGGGTGCTGGGTCCACTCCTCTCCCCCGCCCACTGCCAGCCAGGACACTCTTCCCTCACAGAAAAAAACTGACAAAACGGCTGTCTCTCCTGATAAAGAAACTTCTCCTTCTTGGCTCCTGTGGGACTAACGTTTCCCTCAGTGGCTGTTGCTAGTGGGACCTCAGACAGGTACAATGCCATAGACTCCACCCTCCAAACCAGCCATTTCCTCCTGGGGGACAATTGCTGCTATTCTCCAGGTGAGCGCTGGAGATCACTCAGAATTACAACCACTCTCCAGACAGCAGAAATCAGTTCTCCTGGAGAAAATGGCTGCTTTCAGGGTGGACTCTTATTCAGTCAGAGGTTGTTTCCCCTCCTGCTTGGGTCCCCACTGAGGAGAAAGACTGTACATTTCCTAGGTAGAGGCTCCAGGTGTGGTAGGGAGATGGAAAGCTGAAGTCAGAGGGGTAGATAATGGTACACTGATGATCGGCTGGGAAGGATATAGGGTTGCCACCTCCAAGACAGGTACAATGCCATAGACTCTACCCTCCAAACCAGCTATTTCCTCCTGGGGAACTATTGTTGCCAATCTCAAGGGGAGGGCTGGATATCATTCAGAATTATAACTGCTCTTCAGATAGCAGAGATCAGTTCCCCTGGAGAAAACGGTAAGCTCTGTGTCATTATACCCTGCTGAGGTTGCCACAGCAAATTGACGCTGAGTGCCCAAGGCCAGGGCACCTGCCCAGATCCTCTTTCTAGAGCTTTTTGTATTTGTTTCCACAATGGGCCTTATTCCTAGTTAATAATAATCATCATATGGCATTGTGTGTAGAATAGGCAGGAGATCCTGAGATTGTCTGGCAGCCAGAAGTTCTTAACATTATGCTAGTGGCAAGCTAGAATTGTTTTTAGGGGCTGAAAGAGCTCAGAAAGAACTGTGACTGGCCCAAGGTCACCCAGCTGGCTTCATGTGGGGATATGCCTATTTGTAAAGTAACATGGTATGCCTGAACAGCATTTTGAAAAGTTATTTCAACAAATGACAGCTTTAATTATGTGCCCCAGAACTATGACTTATTCATATTATTCAGGTATGGCAAAAGGAAAAGAAGCTCTTTTACCTGGTTTACTGCAAAAACACCTACATTTAGTCACCTAGTATATATTTATCTGTCTAGTCAGACTATTAGTCATCATCCATGAAGAAAACACTTACCTCTAGAAAAAATAATATTGAAACATTTGGCCTAAACATTAGTAAACTGTCATTTGGATTTCTGATTGTCACAGAAGATATTCTGCCTACCTTCACATTTTGAAGAGATATAACTCTCCTAATTGGCTCATTCACATGGGATAAAAGACATCTCTTAAAACACAACTAGACTATACTTGCTGTATACATGGTTTTTTAAATAAAACGTCCCAAAATGATTATTTTCTCCTTGGAGATACTAATACTGTGGGTTACTAGTATACTATAACACCACCAGTAAATCCCTGGCAAATGCCAGTTTGGTGTAGTGCTTAAGAGCGGCAGACTCTAATTTGGAGAACCATGTTTGATTCCCCATTCCCCCCTACATGCAGCTGCTGGGTAACCTTGGGTCAGTCACAGTTCTCTCAGAGCTGTTCTCTCAAGAGCAGTTCTCGAAGAGCTCTCTCAGCCCCACCCACCTTACAGAGTATTGGCTGTGGGGAGAGGAAGGGAAGGTGACTGTAAGCCACTCTGATGGTCCAAGTGAAGGGCAGGGTATAAATCCTCCTCCTCCTCTTCATGGTTTGAGTTTTCCCTTTTAATAATAGCACCTATGTATTAATATAGTATCCTCATCTCTTCATGAAGATGATTCAGGTGACTATTTCAGGGACTGGAAAAGACAGGCTAGAGTTGATAGTACAGACCCTATTACTTGCAGAAAATAGTTCTGGGGAAACTAGTCACCCACTTCCCTCAGATTCCTGAACTTCAGCATAGCTAGTACATGCATCAGTTGAACTCATTTGCTATGAGGGCCAGATTTGACATAAATTGGACATTGTTGGGCTGGGCCATGTGTGTCATAAAATGGATTGCCAGGTAGTACAGATATAAACTTTATAAAGGACACAGGCAAACACTATTAAAGACATTATAGCAGCTACTCCATTGGTGCCCCACATTAGGAGGGTGTGTGTGTTAAAACTAATAGTCCTCTGCAAAACTGAAGTTCCTTCAGTTTCTTGAACTCTATATTTTAACTGTGGTTAGTCCCAAACCTCCCCCCCCCAAAAAAAAATAATATAAACTACAAATATAAATGGCCTGAGCCTAGGACCCAGGGGAAGAACATGAAATGGCTGAGCACCCAGCAATGCTGAGCACCCAGCAAAACCTACCCCTCCACCCAGCAATGCTCTCTCTAAGCTGTGGAGTCTTATGAGCAAAAATTCTAGTTTGTGAGCGACTGGCATTAAAGTTGTGAGCGAGCGATTTGGCTACTGCTAAATTCGTTTGCTCTGGAGCCATCCTTCCTGAGCTAAGACCAGAATGTGCGAGCTGGAGGCTAAAAAACTGTGAGCTAGCTCACACTAAATCAGCTTAGAGGGAACACTGCCCCCAGGTCTACTCAGAGTGGCAGTGGCTCTCCACGGTCTCAGAAGGCTTTTTACAGAGTGGTTTGAGATAATAATTTTGAGTGTCCTCTTCAGCACTTGTTCTGCTATTATTCCACTGGAGCTCCACATTAGGAGGGTGTGTGTGTTAAAACTAATATTTCTCTGCAAAACTGGAGTCCCTTTAGTTTGTAGAACACTATACTATAACCCTGGCTGGTCCCAAACCTCCCCCCCCCACATCCTTAAAACATGCCTACCTAAATTGGAAAGGTGGGGGAATAGCAGGATTTTGTTTTGCTGCTTCAGATCAACAGACTACCCACCTGAAATTATTCTCAGGATATCAGCCCTCTAATAACTCCCTAATTCTTGAGGTCTATGCACTTGAAGGCTCCCTGCCTCCACTCTATCTGTCCTTGTATGTCTCTTTCCACGGAGGCTGACCTTAAGAAGCTTAGGTCAAGAGTCTATATATGCCCCATTCACTTCCCTATTCTGACATTTTGTTCTGGTTCTTCCTGAAAACCAAAGATATAAATATGGTTTGTTTGTTTTTAGCACAAGTGTAAAGTAATCAGAAGATTGTTCAAAAGCGCCTTATCTGCCCAGATTAACCCAATGAGTGGTCAGAAAGTCAATCTGCCACTTGGCAGACAGCAGATCCCTAACAGACTACCATGTGCTCCTCCATATGCCCACACGTATTACGGATCAGCTGTAGCCACACATCTTCCTGAAATGTGTCACTTGGGCCTAACAACTTATATGTATTAGTCAGAGGCCAAGCAATCCATACCAACAGCACTAGTGTCTGGATGGTGTCAACTCAGTCTTGGAAAAGGATCAGCAAGGCTTTATAATTCTCTAATCAGTACGTTCTGTTTCAGGATGATTCATCCCTCAACTGAGCAAACATAGTAGCAGGTGTAAATATGCTCCAAGTCTCAAAATGAGTAACTTGATGATATTAAAACAATGTATAATTTTATTAGAATGGCAGCAGACAACCTGCATGAATGTTTACTGTTCTTAGTCATGTTCCCATCATGACAGTAAAAAATATTACATCTCTGATTTCCACGTTATACAAAATATTTCAGAGAAATAAATAGTAGAAATACAAATTGTCTCTTCACATGCAAATCACAAAATAAAATTCTCTGCCTATTTAAAAATACCCACAAACAGTAGTAGTTTTAGGAAATCTCTTCCCATGTCTAGAGATCATCAAAGTTCCTGATTTAAAATTACAATAAAAATACACGGGGATGGGGGAAGTCCCTGTGCTACACCAAGATCTAAGCAACCAAATGTGCAACCATCTTGTTTGTAAATAATTACCTGGAAAATGCTGGAACAAACAGCTTGCTCCCCTGTTTCAGTGGAGCAATATACAAATAAAACAAAAACCCTATGCACACAGCAGAAGCATTTTCTTCTCCATCACAATTCCCTATCACAAAAAACTGTTTACTGCTTCAGAATTGCATGTACTAGTAGCTCTTCTACATGCCATCTACTTAATTCATTCTTCTTTTTAATAAAGCTTTCACAACATGTAAACCAAATGTAACCATCCAGTGATTAGAACGTAGGTCAAAATAGGATGCCCATGAAATACCAGCTTAATGTGCTGTGAAAGGGGTAAATATTAATGGGCCAGCACATATACAACAGGGAAGATAGCTTTATTTATTTATTTATTAAATTAAAAATGGGCTCAGGGTGGCTCACAACATAAGAACAACAACAATAAAACAGTAAAACAATGTATAACAATAGCAGGTAAAAATCAGATTCCATGCCTTATAAATTGATCATTCCAGAAGACTCTAGCGCCTAGATGATATCATCAAAGTTCCTATCCCACCCTATCCCGCCCTGAGCCTACGGGGAGGGCGGGATAGAAATGTAAATAAATAAATAAAGAAATAAATGATATCCAAAACAGTGAGGCACTGGGAAAAGGTCATGGACAGTGATGTGAACAGGATGGGGGGGGCTGTTAAGCAGTTAGGAGATCAAGAATGGACCGTGGGATATTGCTTTATCCGCTCTCTTCACCAGTCAGGCATGAATCCTCCCCTCCTGCCTCACTAATGGTTAAACGTTGACTCCACATCAGCATTTACCACAGCTAGGGCAAAGCAGGTTTTGTGCTCCTGTTTTAGCCAGCATCTCAAATCCTGGCTAGCCTTACCAATATCTACCAATACATTCAAAACATGGGAAACATCAAACCTGTTATGGATTCCAACGAATAGGACATGAACAAGCTCCTGATCTGGGTCCCTAAAGGGAATCAGAAGTGTTGGGCTTTGCCCTGAAATGAACACTGTGGCTGTCCTCAAGTTAAAACAAACTCTCTCAGACTAGGTACATAAGAACATAAGAAGAGCCCTACTGGATCATACCAATAGTCCATCTAGTCCAGCATCCTATCACATACAGTGGCCAACCAGTACCTATGTTGCCTTCCTTCTCTTATATATGCAGCAAAATAGCAAACTCTTTCCGTGCATCCCACTCGGGAAAATGCAATGAGGTCCTAGCTGCCATAGTTGCCTGTGCTCCATCCAATAAGTGGTATTTATAAGCACCCTACTGACATTTATTGGAAGGTGATGGTTGTGGGGAATTAAAAATGAACTGTGAGAGAAAAGCATTTTAGATGTGTTCTTTTAGGGAGAGGATACAGAATCTATTGCAAGCATCATGTATGACATGGGGCACAGAAAAGGTATTTAGGTTGTTTGGCTTCTTTGTGCAGATCCTCAGTAACATAAAAGCCAAGGTTTTGTGTTACATTTGGTCTGAACCTTGGGCTTACTTCCACATGAAGAACATAAGAACAGTCCCGCTGGATCAGACCAGTGGTCCATCTTGTCTAGCATCCCACCTCACACACTGGCCAACCAGTTCCTCTGGAGGTCCAACAACAGGGCATAGAGACCGAGGCCTTCCCCCGATGTTGCCTCCTTTACTGCCTCTGAACAGAGAGGTTCATTTTAGTTACCTGATTCCCTTTAGTCACCATGACTAGTAGCCACTGATAGACCTATGTCTGTGGCCATCACTTCATCCTCTGGCAGCCAATTCCACATTTTAATCACTCATTGTGTAAAGAAGTATTTCCTTTTGCTGTCAATGCCAGTATTTTGAATGCACCACTGCAATTTATACATTTGGACATACTATATCCACACATATGCTCAAAGTCATGTTTTTTTAAACTGTCCAAATAAAATCCCATGCTATCAGAATCTCAATCCATAACAACTCACATTGATTTACAGAGACATAAATTACATACAAAATCTGCCAACAATTACCAAGAGAAAATATGAATTACAAATATGGGATAACATCAACAAATATCAGTAACATTTCAATTTCAACATAACACTTTTTCTTCAGACAGCTTCAAGTATCAGTTTTTTAAAATGACTCTAGAGTTTTCCTAAGACTCTTAGCCAAAAATGTGTGGATGATCCAAAAGTGGTAGAACCTGTGTATGTACAAGCTATACCTGGGTATACTCTCTCCATGCAATCCATGCCCTTTATCTCATACATACACAGGCTCTGTGCAAGACACAATTCCCTCCCCCTTCACATGGTTATCCAATCAGTTTTAGTCATCTGCACTGGACTGTTGGTGGGGAAGGAGCTGAACAGTTAGACAACACAGCAGAATGGGCTGAGAAACAGAGGGCTGTCAGCCATCAAAGCAAGGCTAGGGTTGTTTGGCAAGCTCTTTGGCGCATAAGGACAAAAACTGATTCTGAGAACAGTCAAATCATGGAACATGTCAAGTAATAATAAATAAAAGTGTATGTTCAGGAAGTTTTTTTTCTCATCATCACAGGGGTCATTTCCTGCAGGAGTGCACAGGAGCGGAGCTCCGGCAGTAAAGAGCCCAGGGGGCGGGCACATGCCCCCCCCCCTGCTCCCGGCAGCCCTCAGTCAGAGCAAGAAGCAGCCAAGTAAGTTGCAGAGCCCCCCCCCCCAGCTCCCCCGCCCCAAACAGTCCAGTGGCACCTTTAAGACCAAGTTTTATTCAGGTACAAGCTCTCCCTCCTCTGTGAGGACAGATCTGCACATTCCCCCCCTAAATAGCTAGCAATCCAAAACAGTCCAGTGGAGCCTGAGCGGTGGGTGTTGCCTTCTGACACACTTCTGGTGATGTCGGGGTGTGGCATATGCAAATAAGTTATGCTAATGAGCTCCTGCACCTCTTTTTCTATGAAATGACCCCTGCATCATCAAACCTGCTTTCAGGCAGTTATGAACATGGACACGGCTGATACGGCAAATGATATGTATTCCAGGTAGGTACACTTTTTAAAACTAAGTTTTGTCCTAAACGGAAATGGAAACCACATATGCTAGCCAAATGATGTCATGTGAACTGTCCTTTTACTCTTTACATGCTTTAAATAACATAACTAGCCAACTACCTCTCTGGTGCAATTGAGAAAAAATGCACCGTTTCTCAGATAACACTATAGCTCCTTCTCAATTTTGCAATATAACCATTATTATTTATGTTTTCCATACTTTGCTTTGCAGCTGTAAAAGCAAAAGCATACTTGTTGTCTCACAATTTTGCATTAAGGCACAGAACTTTGCCACCAGAAAGGAATAGAGACAGTTACAGGAAATCCAAAGTACAGTTTGATTAATCAGTTAGCCAGCAAGTTCATACCTAAGTTTAATTGCAGTAGAAACTGTAATCAGATACATCCTGCAACAAGTTTATCTTGTGACTTTGGACTTGTCTTTCCAGTACTTAAAGCACAAAACAAGCCATATATTCATATTAACTGTTATGAGAAAAGGGCAGCAAGAAATCAGGTTTTTAGCAAATTGAGGCTTTTATTCTAAGCCACATCTACATTATAAAAGCAGAATAATTTAAAACTGTCCTTTGTACTAAATGCAAAAAATAGTTGGCATTACTAAGGGATAACAAAGGTAAGCTGCAGCTCTACAATTACATCAGAGGTGAAAGGAAGACATGGAAAATATCTGAACAAAGTTTTATTCACAGTATAAGCTTTTGTCTGCAATTACACTTCATCAGATACTTGCTTGCACACAAAAGCTTATACCTGAATAAAACTTTGTTGGTCTTAAAGGTGCCACTGGACTCAAACTTTGTTCTGCTGCTTCAGACCAACATGGCTACCCTATCTGAATAGAAAATATCTATTTGCTAGGGCTATTGAAGAAAGAAAAATAAATAAACAATAAATTCAAGGTTCAGCAAATGAATCAGACAGTGTGGTAACTTAAGAAAAATATGTATGTAACGGACTGCACTTTAAAAGCAGGTTTGATCGTGCAGCTAAATCAGAGAGCCGGGAGGTAAAGAGTTAGCTTTTCTGTGGAATGGAGAACTTGACTGACAGACTGCTCCTCTTCTCTGATTGGCCAGCACCAGCTGAAGAAAATATATGATCAGCTGTTTGCTGAGGGGAGAGTCAGTTCAGTTTGGAGCTGTTCTGTCATGTAGAACCATTCTGAAGGCAGTCAATTGGTTTCTGACAGAGTTTGGAGTCAGTAGTGTGTCTGACAGGAAAAGAAGTGAAGGAAAAAGGCTCCTTGCCTTAACTGTGTTATATCTCTATCCTGAGGAGGAATTCAATACAAGAATTCAAAGTCTCAGTGTCAGCATAAGCTAAAGTCCGTGTTACATGGACACCAGAGAACTGGGAGAGAATTCTGGCAAGAATGATTGGGGTAGTGTATGGAAACCCCCTTTCAAGCCAAAAAAAGGGAACAGGTTAATTCTTCTGAAGAGGAGAAGATTAATTCCTTTTGTTGTTGTTCAGTTGCACAGTTGAATCCGACTCGTCCCGACCCCATGGACCACATCACGCCAGGATTAATTCCTGCTCAGTGTCAAAGAGGGTTTAGCTCTGAGGAGGACCCTGGTCTGTTGTAAAGAGAAAATGGTTTTAGACATCTCAGGAAATAGAAATAAACTGTAATTTAATGATATAGTGAGTTAGGTTCACAGAGACAGTGACCAACTCCAGGAAATCTGAACTGCCTTAGGAAACTCTCTGAAGAAACATTGTTGCTGTAACTAAAATACTAAG
This sequence comes from Gekko japonicus, assembly GCF_001447785.1. NCBI lineage: Eukaryota > Metazoa > Chordata > Lepidosauria > Squamata > Gekkonidae > Gekko > Gekko japonicus. Next base: position 508,534 of record NW_015168076.1, on the reverse strand, counting down.
TAAAACACCTCTTACCTCTAAGAACTAAGAGTATCTGAAAATAAGATATAACAACATCATTTTGTCTGTTTAAAGAAGTGAATTCTGTATCATCTACAACTTTTAACTCAGCAATCCCTATCCCTGCCTGTTGAATAAACCTTTTCTTTTGTTTTACTGTTAATCTGTCTTCAGTGCTATTTCAAAAAGGAAATAAGAGGAGGGCTCCTGATTTTTCACAGAAAATTCCTTGGGCTGGGCTAAAAACTGAATTATAGTCTGTAGACAGGGTGGGACAGAAAGGCTTTTATAATCTACATTCATTTTCACGCTACTACGAGCTGCTCAGTCACAGCAGGGAACTAAAAAGAATTTTGGCATGAAAATCTGCCTCAGAGTGGGGAAAGTGACAGGTGTCCATCATACTGTACAATGGACAAAATTGCCCACAAAGTTTCTTTTTGTAAAGGCCAGATGAGCACTCAGCAAGAGTTTAAAGCCTAGGATACCATGACACTGCATGAAGTTCGATTACTTAAATTTCCCTCTAACACTATGACTAATTCCCAGGAAAGTACCAGGAAAGAAAAAACCTTCTAGCCTAGCAAAGTCTCAGGTTGCTTATGACTTAAGAGATAAAACTCTGAGTCTGAACTCTTAATCTGAACAGACAATGGAAATAAACAAACACAGCAGTGCACACATGTTAAAAAGCTTCATCTAGCCAATATATTTCCATGTATGTGTTGCTGTAACAACTGCTGTTCATACAAAGCCCCTCTCCACATAAATGGAAAGAAATTGCATTCTAGCTATCTTGCAGTGTAGTCAACTTTTCACTATTTGACTGGTGCATTAATTCCAAACAGAAGTGGCATCAGATCTGATAATTTCTGGCCCTTGCCACACGGGGGGAAAAAGAACGGCCGAAGTGCGGCTTTTTAAAGCCGCACCAAAAGAGACACACGGAGGCGGGATCAGATAGATCCCCTGAGCCACCGCACAGTTACTCCCCGGCACGATCAGATGCGGGGGGGGGGAAGCCACTGCAAGGAGAGCGAGGCAGCCGAACTGCGCATGTGTGCGTGTGCACTGTTCGGCCGGGAGCTCGATTGCTCTTGCAGATGGGCGCGCCGGCGATCTCACGGCCGCACTTGCTGTGCCATTCCAGGTTGGTGCTACTTTTTACTTGGTTTTTTTTTTTCTTCAGCGGGTTTTAGGCCGGAAGGGACAGATCGGGGACAGGCGCACACCGATTCCCAGATGTTGCGGTGTGCTCGCGCCCATTTGCTGCGCCCCCAATCCATCCCTCTTCCAGCCCAAAACCTTCCATGTGACCGGGGCCTCTGCTAATCAATGACATTTATAAAATGCATGGTTCAGAATTCTCAATCCACCAGAACTGCGTGGAAGCTTCCCCTGTAATACCCTGGGGTAGAGACTGGGTTACAAAAGGTAACAAGGAAAATGAAACTGGCTAAATACTAATGCTAGAATTGCTTCTGACCTAAACTTTAATGCTGAGTAACAAATCAGTGTCTACTCCAAGAAGTGAACCTGACAGTTTCTTTAACACAGCGATGCTGTGCCAGCTGGCATTGCATCTGAACACTCCGCACGGAGACAACAGTAATGACAAGTGAGCAAATTAATGCTTCTTAGTTGTGCGTGTCAAGAAACTGACCTTGTTTAGGCATTTCTTGGCCTTTCAAAGTTTGGTTCAGGCTTCTGGGCCTAGTTAAGTTACAGAAGACTTCTCTCTAGGAAGTTAATGTCACAGTGACTTGCAGTTTCTAGAGAAGAATAAGGGGTGAGATGGAGTCAAACAAGAGTGCGAGATCATGGCCTGAGAGCTTCAAGGCCAGAGGCCCAAGAGGGAGTTTCACACTCAGTTTCCACCTCATTAGCACAAGGAACCCGGGCATGGGACAGTTGCTTGATAGAAATACATGTTAGCTGCAGACGTACATCCTCACATGTCTTAGCAACATACCTGATTGGCCAAACAAAATCAGGTCAGCTGCCATCAGCAAGACCGTTCATTCTAGTTTGGCACTAGCCATCCTTTTGACTGTAGGTTGGGCCTTGTGCAGCCAGAACACCTGCTGCTAAGCTCCTCAAGGTCCTCCCTGGTTTTCACCACCCTGAACAACTTAGTGTCATTGGCAAACTTAGCCACTTCACTGCTTACTCCCAACTATAAAGCATTAATGAACAAGTTAAAAAGCACTGGACCTATTGTACTGAACCCTGTGGTACCCCACTGATTACCGCCTTCCATTGTGAAAACTGCCCATTTATACTCTGCTTTCTGTTAATTAACCAGTTTTTGATCCACAAGAGGACTTGTCCTCTTATCCCATGACTTCTCAGTTTACTTAGGAACCTTTGATGAGGAACTTTATCAAAAGTTTTCTGGAAGTCTAGGTAAAAACATCTACTGGGTCACCCTTGTCCACCTGTTTATTCACTCCTTCAAAGGACTCTAAAAGTTTAGTGAGACAAGATCTTCCCTTATAAAATCCATGCTGATTCTTCCTCAATAGCTTTTGTTCATCAATGTGCCTACTAATTCTAGCTTTGATAACAGATTCCACCAACTTATTCAGTATTGACATTAAACTGACTAGGCTATACTTTCCCGGATGTCCTTTGGAACCTTTTTTTTTTTAAGGGGGTTACATTAGCTACCTTCCAGTCCTTAGGGATGGAGGCAGATTTTAGTGATAGATTGCATATTTTGTCAGGAGATCCACAAGTTCACATTTGAGTTCTTTCAGAACTCTTGGATGTATGCCATCTGGGGCTGGTGATTTGTCATTTTTTAATTTGTCCATCAGTAGTAGGATCTCCTCTCTCATCACTTCAATCTGACTCAGGTCTGACCCCTTCTGAAATTGGCAATTCTGGAGTGGACAAGCACCTTCCATCTTCCACAATGAAGACAGAGGCAAATATGCATTCAGCTTCTCTGCCATTTCCCTATCATCTTTTAGTAGTCCTTTCTCCCCTTGGTCATCCAACGGCCCCACTGCCTCCTTGGATGGTTTAATGCTTGTAATGTATTTGAAGAAATTTTTATTGTCAGTCTTCATGTTTTTTGCAATATGTTCCACATAGTCCCTTTTTGCCTGTCTAATCACCAACTTACATTTTATTTGCCAAAGCCTGAGCTCCCTTTTATTTACCACACTCTGACTAGTTTTCCACTGCTTAAAGGAATCCTTTTTACCTTTTACTGCTTCCACTACTATGTTCAGTCATCATGCTGGCTTTTTAAAAAATACCTATTTGCACTTTTCCTAACCTTCGGTATACATTTTATCTGAGTTTCCAGGACTGTAGTTTTAAATTGTCTCCAAGCTTTCCAAAGCGATTTGACCCTCCTTACCTTTCCTTTCAGTTTCTTCTTCACAAGCCCCATCAGTTGAGAGAAGTTACTCCTTCTAAAGTTAAAAGTGGTTCTGCTGATCTTTTTGGACAACTCCCTATTTACACAAATTCTAAACTTAAGCCAGTTTGGAGTAGTGGTTAAGTGCGTGGACTCTAATCTGGGAGGACTGGGTTTGATTCCCCACTCCTCCACTTGCACCTGGCTGGATGACCTTGGGCAAGCCATAGTTCTGATAAGAGCTGTTCTTGAAAAAGAACAGTTTCTGTCAAGAGCTCTCTCAGCCCCACCTACCTCACAGGGTGTCTGTTGTGGGGAGGGGAAGGGAAAGGAGGTTGTAAGCCACTCTGAGACACCTTTGGGTAGTGAAGGACGGACTTTCAGCCTATATGAAGATCATGCAGTTGTTTCACCAGAGGCAAGTTACAGAAAACAGGAAATACAATAAAGGATACTAACGCCACTATTGAAAGACTCCACCCTGAATAGTCAGTATGACATCAGAAGAGTACAATCTCATGCTTCCCAGCAGCTCCTTTTCTGGACAACATGGCAGTTTTATTTAAAGTGCAGTCCCATACAGATTCATGCCGGTCTAAACTCACTGACATTAACAGACTTACTCAAGTAACTCTGCATATGATTCCACTGTGTGAGATTTGAAGACTGAAGAAAGGGAAAAAGAAACATTTAAAGGGACCCTTCCTTTGAATGGGAAAAAACTCAGCAAATATTGCAGCCAGCCAATTAATTTTAATCGAAATTTCAGATCTATGATAGTACTGTTAGTGATAGTAGCACTGCTACTGGGTTTGGCTGGTTTAGTAGTTAAACGAGTGCCACCCATGGTACCTGATAATGGGAAAACATGGTGGAAAATAAAATATTTTCAGGTATCTGGTACAGGTACAACCTAGTAGTATGTTCTTCATGCAACATGGTGCATGAATTCGTGGTATAATGCAGCCTATGGTTTCCCACTTGCTAAGATTCCTCCATCTTCTGTATCACATGAAACACTTGAACATTTGAAGCTACAATATAAAATTAAAGGAAGCAACTATCATGTGGCAACAGTTTAACAGATATATTTAAATATCTAAATATCTTACATTTTGATGAGTCTTGGGCACCCTGGAATGTAAAGGATCTCAATAGAAGACATTTAAGTCCACTGAAAGCATGCCACAAACAACTTCTCTCCGCCTGGAGTGGCTTGGAATTGTTGCACTGATTGTTTGTCTATTCTCACTGGAGAATTCCAGCAGGAATAGCTTGCCTCCTTAAAACTGAGATTCAAGGAGACTAATTACAAACAAATAGTAGTATTTATTTACTATGGCATCAAGCCAACATAACCATAGCACCTTAGGATATACAAACAAATAAAAGCAATAAGAGCTGCAAAGCAAATCAAGCAAAAAGTAATCTTTATGTATCGTAAACTGAGAAAAAGTCCCAGAATCAGCAGGACTGAGGGGTGGGGGGAATTACAAAGAATGTTGGGAGGATCCTAAGCATGAAGATATGTTTTCTGGGATGCTCCAGATGAGAGGAAACCCCAAGTGTGAAGATAAACAACAGCTACACTTCAGGCACACTTCAAATTACCAGGCCTTAATAAACATTCAGCCAACAGCAGATAAAAGTATAATGTTGGAGTCATAACAGCAATTTTATGTTATCATGGCAAATTAGCAGACGTGTGTAAACACACACTTAATCCTGCATCATTCACCAAACTACAACAATAAGAACATAAGAACATAAGAGATACCAATGTTGGATCAGGCCAAAGGCCCATCCAGTCCAACACTCTGTATCACACAGTGGCCAGAAATATCAGTGCCATCAGGAGGTCAGTGCCATCAGTGGGGCCAGGACATTAGAAGCCCTCCCACTGTTGACCCCCCCAAGCACCAAGATGACAGAGCATCACTTGCCCCAGAGTCCCTATCTATACCTTGTGGCTAATAGCCACTGATGGACCTCTGCTCCATATGCTTATCTAATTCCCTTTTGAAGCTGTCCATGCTTGTAGCCGCCACCACTTCCTGTGGCAGTGAATTCCAAGTGTTAATCACTCAAGTGTTAATCAGTCAAATAAGCTTGGAGCATATATGAAGGGTTACTTTAGCCTCTTTCAGATAGGCCGTTGTATTTTGGGGCTGATCTGGTTTTCTGCTTGGATTGTACTTTGCAGATACTTCCATAGGACTATAAGCTTCAGGGCAGGGGCTGGAACAGCTGGCTGCAACTCCCAGTGTGGCTCCCAGCAGGAGACCCAGAGCAGTTGCCCTGGATGACCTATGGCTAAGACTGCTCCACCCGCCCAGTGTAGATCCGACATGACTTATCTCCTCAGTAGCCATCACAAAATATTTCAGGCCTCTTCATGGGATGAATTAAGAGTAATCTCCCCCTCAAAAAAGTTTCAAAATTCTGTGTTATGAGCCCACATAGAAAATGAAACAAATTATACAGGACTATTCACAAAATTGAACAAACAGTCAAGGAAAACTGGAATCTGTTTTTTAAAAGACTTTCCTGGGTTTGCATCAAGGCAGGCACAATACATCTGTTTCTGTCCATTAACTACATGTACCAGCCTCACCAGCTAATCCCTAGCTAAAAGTACACTAGGAATTTACAGCTAAAAATGTCTGCTGTCAGCCTAAGAAGCCAGTATCATAAAAGGGCCTTTCAGTTGCCTTGTCTGTTCTCCCAACACAGCCCAAACGACTCTTTACTATTTGCTCCTCTCCCACAGAACTATAGTAATTAAAATATAAATTATAATACACTACCTTGTCACATGCTTTTTAGTATGGTTAAAATTATAACTATAATCAGGGCTATTTTGGGGCAGGAACACACAGGAACGGAGTTCCAGCTGGCTTTAGAGTTGGCCTAGCCCACTACAGCCAAAACCTCTGTGTGCGTGGCTACAGAGGGAAGGCCTGGGGAGTGACACCCCTGTCGAGGTTTGCGCGGTGCTAGCCCACTGCAGGTTGCAAGTGGTGTGAGAGTATCAAAGAAGACGTAAGTCTTATAGGCTTGGTGTAAAACTATATACAATTTATTCACATGAGCCTCCACCAATATATTGCACAGAATGACAAAATGCTCACGCAGACACCAGGTTTCCATCAGGAAGGATGGTACATTGATTGTACAGCATCACATATATACAAGCATTGTCCAATCAGGACCCAATGCTGAGTCACTGTTAATTAGCTCTGCTATCAACTAGACAGAACCGGTTGGAGCCAGCTCTACTGACACTGAGCTGTTAGCGCCTGTCAAACAGATTGATATGATCTACAGCCAGACTTATAGAACACATGGATGTTGACAACCCCCCACCCCGCGACTCCAAGGCGGGCGGGCCAGGGGGGCACCTGGAAGGATCGGGGAGATATTTAAATGCCTCCCCGTGCCTGTCCAGGGTCGGGCTGCCCCGGGCTCCCCGCAGCCATGGGGTGCCCGGGCAAGCCAAGGGAAGGCATGGGGGTGTGCCCTAATATGATAATGAGTTTCTGCTGTTGGGTGTGGCCTATTATGTTAATGAGTTCCTGCTGGGCTTTTCTACAAAAAAGCCCTGACTTAATCCAATAGATACATTTTGTACCATAAATGTTTGGATACTGCTCGTCTTTGTTGCAATGAATTCTTCAAATCCTAGAAAGATCTTGTCTGGCTGCCCTAAGACCCATTGAGGGACCTTAGCCCTTCAACCATGATATTTTTGAAAGGCTGGCAAGCGGCTATGGATAGCCCTAGTTAAGCATACAACAGGAGCCCAGTGGCACCTTACACAACAGCAGCACTTACTCCAGCATAAACACTCCCAGAGCACTGAGCCCTCAGTTCCCGGCACTGAGAACTGAACAGTTATTTAGAGATCACATGACTTCTTTCTGACTCCAATTCTGGGTTTAGGAACTGATCCAGGACTACTGTTTCTTTAGGAAATGTGAACAGATAAGATTTAATTCCCCCCTAAAATACATCCCCAGGGAAGTTAGACTGTCACCTCCTAAAGGCCTTAGTTAGCTGCAGTAGAAGGGACTAGTAATATTTTATTTAGCATCGTCATCTTGAGGCTGGCACAAACTGGTAGGAGGGCTCCTCAATGGTGATGTACTGATGTCACCAGTAATGTACTAATGCCACTTCCTGTGTGACTGTAAGTGATATCAGCATGTTGCCAGTGATACTTGATCAGTCGCTCAAAACTCTATGGGTTAACCATGGAATTTTGATTGAATGTTAGAGTAGTAATACCACTTTCAGCTGCACAGAAAGTGACATTATTGTGTTGGTTCACTGGAAATTGCCCCCCGTTTTTCTCCCACTGTCCAGCTGAGCAGTGCTGGGAAGGGTCCATTGTGGGCAGGAGATCTCTTGCCCCTAGTGGAAAAATGGCAACCCTAATTGTATTCAATAAGCATTTGTGGTAGTGGATGACATTAACCGCTAGACTGGTGAAAGTGCAGAGACACAGCACCCAGAATAAGGAATATTCTGCTTAATTACAAAGCAAGGTAACACCTGGAAAAGCAACATCTTGTTTAAGCCAGCAGTCAGACCAGCCAGCCAGCAAATAGTGCTCAGGCTACTTCCACCATCGTCTCATCCATGCATTGAGACATCTGGTTTGTGCCTGTCTAGCTAACACTGTGTATAGAACAGGCAGCACTTCTGAGAAGGCTACCTGGGCATCCTGGCCTTGAGTCTCCTGCCTAGCACTCTAGGACCACACAACTACATTTCCCCACATCATTGGTGCAAATATGTACCATGACCACTGGCTCCTCCCCAGCATTGTCTACGAGCCTATCTAGACCACATGTAATGTCCGCTACCTTTGCACCAGGCAGGCAAGTCACCATGCGGTTAGTACGGAGGTTCGCAACCCATCTATCTACATGTCTAAGGACTGAATCACCAACTACCAAGAACTCTGTCCAGGGACGGTTTCTTTGCACCAGGAGTCCCTTCTGCAGAAGGGGTCCCTTCTGAGGGAACATTCCCCCTTGCTTCAAAACAGCGCCCTGCTTCCCCTTGACCCTCATGCTCTCTGACAGCAGCAAGGCTGCCATTCACGGTGTGGGACACATCTAACAAGTCTCCAAAAGTCTTATCCGTGTGTCTGACTGTTTCTGCTTCTCTGGGTCAGCCACCTTGGCCTTGAGGGTGCGAACTCATTCCCTGAAAACCAGAAGCTCCTTGCACCAAGCACATACCCATGATTTCTGTCCAGCTGGCAGACAGTCATACATCTTGCACTCCATGTAATACACTGGATACCCCAACCCCTTGCTTGCATTCTACTTTCATAATTACTTTTTTAAAAATATTCCCTTTTTAATAAATGTCCTATTTATGTTGATTTGTTTGTGGAAAGTGTGCTTACCCTTTTATGGATGTGGAAAGGCTCGTGCCCTGGCTTCCTCACCCTGCTGCTGAACTCCCATGACTGCTAAACTTGCCTATTTATTCCCTTGTTCCAGAAACTTTGTCACTGGAGCTGGGACACTTTGGCATTGGAGCGGGGCCTGGTACCTCGCAGAGCTGTAGCTTTAATAAACACATGTCCTGAGTGGCCATTGCTAGGCAACCCCAACCATATTGACAGGCTTCAAGGCTTGATAGCTATTATTAAAATGCATAGGGAAGGGAAAGGGCTAGCTGCAACCAACAGGCTATTTCCAACAATGTGACTTACATAACTCACCCAGGCCCAGCTACTCAGTAGTATTGGAAAGCAGCCACCACATGAAAACCAGTGTGGCATAGCAGTTAGAATTCAGATTAGGATCTGGGAGACCCAGGTTAAAATCCCTACTGTTAAAGATGTCAATTCTCTAATTAAACTTCTAATCCCTTAAGATAATATATCTATGCTTGCAAGCTCCTTTAACTTTGTCCGCATATCTGCAGGTCTGTTTCTCTTAATATTAAATCTAGGTAAGGTTGGGAGTCCCTATCCTTCCACAGTCCTCCACCTTCAGTTCCGAAACATCTGATCTGCCAAGCACTTCAAAGAATATGTGAACCTTTGCTTTTTAACCTGACTGCAAGAAGTTCCCCTTTGCTATGTTTGAAAAGAATGAAACCTTCTAACTCCTTTCAAGTCAATACTTAGAGATTGCACGTGAGTATACAAAGTCTCCATATAATCAGAAGAAATTTGGTGAAGGGAAAGAAAACCCACCCCTTGATCACAGAAGTCCACAAATTGCAACATACAATGTATGTGTCCCAAGAATGCTAGAGCTGGTAGCAATAACCGGAGTGATACTACTTTTGCCACATCTGTCTTAATGAGATTGTGGTGGGAAAGACCCAGGGGCAGCTAAAGAGGAAGTTGGCAGCTCTGGTGGGAAAGGTTACTTCAGACAAGTCAAACACCCCCTCAGGATGAGCAGGCTTTGTCTAGCTCAGCTCAAGTGCTATTGGGAAGAGTCTGGGTTAGGATTCGCTATGGACATTGGGTGGAGATGGCATCCCCCCTCAGCCGACAGCAGGGGCTAGGTAAGGAGGGTTTTAAAAGGCATGGCCTGGAGGACCTGGATTAGGGTGGAACCAAAAATTTTGGGGAAGGCAGGAGTGATGTAACTTTCAGGCCCCTGGTCAGGATGCTACTCTGTAACACAGCAAGTGGAAAAGTAAACAATGCAGTTAGTCTGCTGTTGTCTCACGGGTCCTTTGTGGGGTAGGCCATGGATAAATGCTACTCTCATTGGCGCTTACAGAGAATCTTAGTGAGGACTGTTTTTATTTAACACCAACTTTCAAAACATCTGCCAAGCAAAAAAAAAAAAGCAACTAAAAAGAATGCACTGACAAAATTTACCTTCGGGATTCTATTTGTCTACAGTTCAAGAGATCACATGAATCATTATAGACCAAGAATTTATTAACACAAGATGTTGTAGGTGGGGGACGCTGTTCCCCCCAGTGATCATGCCAGATTTCTTTTAACTTAAAATATCAAGTTGATTTGACTCTATACAAAATTCAGCACTCTCAATAAATGAATCTCTCTTGACGCAAGCCGATATAAATGCTATATTGACAGTATGCCAACAATCAAAATCCCAGCGAATGTTTTATTTTAAGACATTCAATTAAGCAAAAACAATTTAAACACACAATCTCATGATTTAATGCAATTGGACGATCGGAGAGACAAGAAGTGCAATCCTAAATAGTATTTTATCCTTCTAAGCCAACTGAAGTCAATGGATTCAGAGTGCTGTATAACTCTGTTTAGGATCACACTGTGTGATTTTGTACAGGAAGATTACTTCCTTTCCCTCCCCAGATAAATAATCCAATTGCTCCAAGATGTGAAGTTAATTTATTTTGAAGCACTAAAAATCTCATCTTAGAAGGGGGGAAAAGAACAAACATTTCTGCTGAAAGCCAAAACTAGCAAGAACAAATTACAACACAAATAGTTAGAAACTACTTTCTTTGTTTTTACTGGACAACAGTAGCTTTACTCAGAGAAGACTGGCAGAAACTTGCCCTCAGCCTAGCTAAACATTATATGTAAATCAGACTTCTGTATCTAAAAGAATATGGCAAGCCTATTGTACAATAAAACAATTTTGAGTTTTGTTCCTAATATTGCAGGGGTCCCTCTAAGATGTGCACATGAGCAGCTGCTCATTAACACAGGAAACCCCACTCAGCAGCAATCTGGAGCCACGCAGGATCTTGCACTGCCCATTTTAAGATTACAGCAGTTACATTCTACTCAGGATGTGAACTACTCCGCTCAGTAGGAGGAAAAATTAGAGGGAACGCTTCTGACACGGCCCCACTATATAGTATTTGCATTCTTTTTAGAAGCAAGTAAGTTATGTTATGTATAGTTCATCTTTCTCATTTGGACTCAAGGAGGATTACACAGAGTGTTCCAATACAATCTATGGATGGTACATTCTTTTTTTAACCATAAAAGTTTTTATATATGGATGGTACATTCAATAAACAATGCAGTAGGATTCGGGTTGTAGAACTAACCAGAAGTCTAAAAACAGAACTGAAGCAAAGCATAACTTATTAACATGACATATTAAATGATGCAAAATTCTGCAGTAGGATCCTAGTTTCAACAAGCTATACACAGTAATATAGACCAGAGTCCCTAATAATTTTTCTAAATTATTTCTGTATTAGGATTGATTTTCTGATGATATCACTTGGTCTAGATCTTCTCTTTGAACCCATTTCACTGTGAAACTTTCACATTACCTATCCCATGTGTAAGAGATGAGTCACAGTATACTCGAGATAATCCAAGAGTGATTGCCTAGATTGCTTTTTGTTCTTGCCATGCTTACATTTACTTTCTACTTCTGAACTGTTCATTTCAACATCTGACTGCATTTTTGGCCTTGCACAATTTCATTTCTGTCAGAGGAACTGAAAGGCAAAGTCACTGGCTTTAAAACAGACTGTGAGCAAACAGTACAAAACAGATATTGCAAAAGTACCAGCGTTAAAAAGAAGCCCTGTGAGGGGCATTTATTTTGAAGTAGTCTGTAACAAATATAGATAAGTCTGTATGAGAGCTCTTGTGAAGGGATCCTGCGCGCCTCTAGCTGTAGTTTCTGGTATAAACCAATTCCTCTCTCCAAGTATTGTAGTACAATTGTCACTGTTGCCTTAGTATGGGAAAAGTTGCTATACTTGTAGCCCTGGCGCCAACTGGACAGTGTCTCTGTATTGGTGGAAGCCACTTCACAATCTCACCCCTGTCCGTCTGTGCCATTTTCAAATCTGGCAGGTTAGTGGACCATTATCCACAATCCTCTCCTTTTTGACTTCCTGCCCAGCATTGCATGCCTCCAGCTTTTTTTTTTTTTAAAAAAAAAGAGTGGCTACATCCTGCTATGACATCCAGGAGCAAGGCTAACCCTGTCTCCTTTCATAATGGAGGCAGCAAGGATTCCAAAATAGTGATACTCCACCTATAGACTTGCATACGAAAGCTTATACCTTGAATTGAACTTTGTTGGTCTTAAAGGTGCCACTAGACTCAAAACTTTGTTTCACCTACATGCCTAAGTGTTGAGATTCATTCTGCCCCTTCAGATCTCTCTTGCAATTTCAGCTCTTGCATGAGAGGCCCGGGGCATCATCAGCCACCCTTCAACATTCCAAACTGCCCCCTAAAGCTTCCAAAAAATACTTGAAGAGTGAGGTAGTGAGCCACTTCTGCTTAGTTTTTACCACCTCTGTTCAGGGATCACGTTCAAGTCTCCCTGTCCTTGAGTCAAAGGCAGTGGCACCCGAAATATCTTTCCCACTAACTCTGTGCAGCAGTTCCAGGCCAGGCACCACAGTGTTTAAAGTCCACCCAGCACATAGGCAGAGGTGCCAGCTCCATCTGAACCAGGTGCCGGAATTCCCAGCGGCTGCTTTGCTGGCCAGGCAAGCTGAAACCTGACACTTGACACATCACAGAGGCACGCACTGGAGCCGGGTTGGGATGCTGCTAAGTGGAAACCGCCTCTGGAAACACCCACAGGAGAGGAAATGCAGCACTCTCCCAGAAACCAAAGGTCGGCAAGCGCCCGACCCACCCCAGAGGTGTCAGGTGGGGGGGGGAACCCAGCATTAGGCGGGCAGGTGGGAAGTTTTGCAGCCCTGATTTTCGCCTGGAAAGGAGAATGCCAGCCAGGTGCAGTCCTGGATGCCGCCGAGAAGGACGGAGAAGTTGGACGTGGGGAGGGAGGAACGGCAGGGGATTACCCGAGTCTTGAAGCGCCGGTGCCTCTCCGGGTCCGAATACGTCCTGTCCACCGCGAGCGCGGTATCACTGCCAGGCATGATCGCCGCTTTCGGGGGCGCGCAGGTCGCACGCCTGGCAACCCACCGGGCAGAAGAGACGCCTGCCCCGGAGTTGGTGTCGCTCGCACGGTCTGTAAGGCGCGAGCGAGGCTGAAGTGGCGCGCCAGAAGGCGGGCACGCCCACCAGCGGCGGCGGAGCACAACAAACGCCCTTAACCCTTCCGCAGTCTCGCAGCGCCCCTTCCTGAAAAGCGCCGGGGAGGAAGCGCGTCCAGACACGGAAAGCAGGACTATGCGGCTGCCGTGCCAAGGAGCGATCTCTTTCCGACAACGACTCTCTCGAAATAAAAAACGGGAGGAAGGCGGTTTCACTGACAGTGACACACTCACGGCTCTCCCCACACATATGCAGTGTGTTGTGGTGCTATGCTTCACCCCACCCCCGTTTGCAATCGGTTCCGAGGAATTCCTCTCCACCCCCCCAAAAAAAGAGGCGACGGTCACAGTGCAGTTGAGAAGTGGAAGCATCTTGTCTAACTCAAGAAATCAAAGGAAACGACCCAAAACACATGACAGGAAACCGAAATAAGATAGCAGCAGGCATTTATATCCGCACTTCATTTCGCCTGAAATGGAAACTGTAGCCTGATGAAATTCAGCAACCTCCGGAGCACGACGGAAGACAGGAGGGCCTGGCGAGATGTGGTCCATGGGGTCGCAATGAGTCCGACTGGACTGTGCGACTGAACAACAAAAGCATGACGATAAGTAGCCCCCTCCCTTTACCACCGCCACCCCACATCAGAATTTGCAGTCAGATGTCAGGGACCGGTTGGATTGGCCATTATGGCCATCGGCGGCAATCCGGGTGGGCCAATGGCCTAGGGGAAGTCCTCCACTACAGCAGCCGCTAGAGCCAGGTCAGCCCCACCTCACCTGGGACCACCCCGCAGCAGCAGCAGCAGCAGCAGCAGCCACCCCCTCATCCTTTGAGACCATTGCCAGGGAGGAAGCTGGCCCTTTTCAAGGTCAGTCATGAAGACCATTAGAGTGGAGTTATCCCAATTCTGATGAACAACTCAAGATCTGGAGTAAAAGAATTAATGCCAGACTACTTCAGAACTGTGATCATGCTATCAAATTCAACATATATGTAAGTGGAAATTTGCCCAGAGAATCTAACATGTCACATTTAATGAGATGACAACTTGTAAGTGGAAGCTTACTCCTGACAAGATGGAGGCACTACTGGTGGGCAGGAAACGACTCAGGTATAGATTTATCTGTTCTGGCTGAGGTTGCATCCCCCCTAAATGAATAGGTCCCGAGTTTGGGGGCACTGCTTGGATGAGCAGGTGGCAGCTATGGCCAGGAGCCCCTTTCACCTGCTTTGGTTGGTGAGCTAGGTGTCATCTTCGCTGCTTAAAAAACAGCCTGCCCCCAGTGGTGCATGTACCCTGCTAACATCTAGATTAGAACAATGCACTGTGCATGGGACTGCCCTTGAAGAATGTCTGGAAGCTATAAATGGTGAAGATTGCTGCAAAAAATGCTGACTGGAATGGATTGTACAGGACTTACCACTTCCATCTACACTGGTTTTCAGTTTGATTCCAGGCCCTATTTAATTCCAGACCCTATTTAAAGTGCTACTACTGACCTTCAAAGTTCTGTATGGTTTGCAGCCAGCATACCTGAGGCCCAGGACCACCTCCTCATATTTGAGTGTACTCAACCATTACAGTCTGCACATCATCTGCGGCTAGATAGGTGGCAACATGAGAAAAGGCCTTCTCAGCTGTGGCACAATTGTGGAATTTCCTCCCTGAGGATATTCATTTATCCCTTTCTGTCATTTTTTCTGCCAGTCAGTTAGATTTTTTCCCCCATTTGGCAGTCCCTCACTGACTCCCCTTGTCTGTTTATGTTTTCAGTTGTTATTGACAGTCCCCTTAGCCTATCACAGGAACACTGATTCATAGAATCATTAAAGACAGAAGCATTAAGTATATGGAAGAGTAAGTCTTGCTAATAAAAATAAGCGTGGCTTCTGCAAAAGTAATTCTGTTTTACCAATTTTAGTGCCAGGATCATTCAAGGAAACTTATTACTGGTAGATTCAAGATGAATGAAAGGAAGTACTTCCTTATGTAATCTTAATGACTAAACTCAAGATCACAGATGTGATCATTTATTAAAAGGAGTGGACAACCGTATGGGATATGTTCTGTATAATTATTTTTAAAAGCCATCTAAGACAGTGGCCCCATCACCACTATGAAAATCATTAGCTACATATAATCAGGCTTAAGTTTCTTCAGGGTTAAAACAAAAATATGTTTTCTGGATTCATCCTACAGTGGTATTTTTAGTACACCAAAAAATAGTTTATGGGCAATTAATGCCTAAGGTGACAGATGAGTTTATATGCTTTGTAGAATAAAACCATTCATCACATTGATCAATCTAAGCCAGTTTAGTGCAGTGGTTAAGTGTGCGGACTCTAATCTGGGAGAACCGGGTTTGATTCCCCACTCCTCCACTTGCAGCTGCTGGATGACCTTGGGCAAGCCATAATTCTGTCAGAGCAGTTCGTGAAAGAGAAGTTATTGAAAGAGTTCTCTCAGCCCCACCTACCTCACAGGGTGTCTGTTGTGGGGAGGAGAAGGGGAAGGAGCATGTAAGCCACTCTGAGATTCTAAGTGAAGGGCGGGGTATAAATCCAACCACCACCTCCTCCTCCTCCTCCTCCTCCTCTTCCCTAATTTTCTTTTCCCTTTTCTTCCATGCATTATTGGAGGATAATACAAGGTAGATTTTCTGCTTTTCTCAAAAACTGCTGGACTGTGTGTTTCAATTATTGTTCATGAAATTGAAAAGTATTGTGGTAGGCAGAAATCATGCAGGCATCTCTGCCCTCCTGCATCCACTTTTTCTGCTCCTTTTCTTAAAAACATAAATGAATCTATATGTGCCTCACAGACATCATTTAAGTCCTTATACATACTGAACAGAGAACCATGTAGTGATTGTCTGATGTCATCATGACAGCACAAGTTAACATCCATTGAAAATCAATTTTATAAAGCTTGGTTGACCCATTGTTTCAATACCAAAATTCACAAAGTTCTTAGAAGTGGCACAATTTTGCATTACAGTCTAATTGGACTCGAGGAAATCTACTGAATACTGAAAAGGTGCCTAAAATTTCAAGTTGTACAAAAATATAGTTGGGTTCTAATTTCCTAATTTGCCTTTGCAAATCTGTTTATAAAATATGTATTTGTGCCGGAGCACTAGAGCCAGTCCTAGATATGAGCCTGGTCCCTCCCCCAACATGCTGCCTCCTTAACCAAGAAGGTGAACTGACCAGACAGCATGCCTTCTATGGTTGCTAAGCAACCTCATCCTGCTTACTAAGGAGAAAGGGCACCAGAATGGTAGTCTACCCAGCTCCAAGAGAGTATCAGTTCAACTGAATTAGGCATTTCTGAGGTGACAGGACTGACCACATCACATTCCTGTACAGTATATTTGACATAGGAAGTGATGCATTTTTACAGCACCAATAAAATGCATTTTCCTAGTTCACCACAGATATTAATATTTACTTTGCACCAACAGTCTGCTGGCTCACTGTGCCAGGATGAAAAGGGCATAGTGCCTGCTTAGAAGGGTTCCAGCAACAAAACAGATGAAATGAGAGACTAGAGACTGAAAGTAAATAGTGATTAATGGGAGAATCAACAGGGAGTTATTGTGAGACTAGTGTGCTTTAGAAAAAGGTTTTGCTAAAATAAGTGAGTCTAAAACAAAAACTTGGAGGATGAAAGAGAAGCAGTGTGAAGACCTGAGAATATGTGGAATAGGGCAAGAGACAATAGCAGGGGGCCTAGGACACCAACACAAAGGGAGGACTAGCAACAAAGCATAAGAAGCATAAAATGGCACACAAGGAGATATGTATAACATTTATATCCTTGCCTTATTTCCTTAGACTGGGTTGAAGTGCTTTAAAATTAAGACCTGGAAGCTTGTGTAGAATGTCTCAAGGAGGCAGTTTTAAAGGTCCCAAGAGACATCATAGTTTATTTTTCATCCCAGCCTTCCTCCAAGGAATTAATGATACCATAGATTATTCCCTCCTCCACTGTACTCACAACAACCCTGTAAATTAGATTAGGCTTCTCCTGGTTTCCGAATCACAGCCATAACAGGGCAAGATTGTATAGCAACAGCATTCTGAATAGGTTAAAAAAATAGCAGGAAGGATGAATTTTGATACAACTAAAATATGAACGTATTTCCCTTCCTCCTCCACTGCAGTGATAAAGTGGCCAAAATCTACTCACAACTAATGCAAACTTCTAAACTAGATTCAGGTACTTGAAAGTGGCACTGATATAAGGAAATTCAGATTTATAAGCAACAGTGATTTTCTTTAACCTTGATATAGACATGCTTGAGTTATACAGAATTGTAGGTCTTGAAAATACCTGAAAAACATTTAGCCAAATTCACTGTAATGGCCTCTGAACATCACTTGAAAATTAACACATAAAATCAAGGTTACCATGTGCCTCAAGCAGTAAGCAGAACCAAACAAGGTGCTCTACACAAATTTGTTTTCAAGCTGCAAACAACAGCACTCATGAGATATGTTTTATCAGTGCACCTGCAAATGCCCAAAGGATTTAGTTCCGGTCTTTGAATATTCTCATAATTGTTTGTGTTGTTTACTAATTATTGTGTGCATTTGAAACACTACAGTCAAAGACTAACTGTATAGCATAAAGCATGAAATAAGCGACTTGGAGCCATCGTTAGTATGACAGCCAAATAAAGCAATTATTTTTCCAAGTTTACTGAGAACGTAAGTATATTTTCCAGTAAGTATATTTTGTGTAGCTTGCTGCTGTATAATTGACGGACACCCACATAGCACATAGAAACTTCAGCCTAACTGACACAAAGGGGAGATGAAGAAGTAAAGCTGTACCAGAAAAATGTTACAAATACTTCCCAAACAGTATCTAGTTTTCTTTGCACAAGGGATTTTAGCATGGAGGAACATACAAGCATTTATATTGTAAGCCGCCTTGAGTTCCACAAGGGAGAAAGGTGGTTAATAAATGTTTTATAAATAAATAAATAAATGTAAGGATGACATGACAGAGGACTATGCCATTATGCATTGTATTAAGAAAGGACAGAGACAAACTTTTCTCCTTCTTCCATAACACTAGGACTTGGATCCAAGTGGGCAGCCCTGTTGGTCTGAAGCAGTAGAACAGAGTTTGAGTTCAATGGCACCTTTAAGACCAACTTTGTCTATGAGGACTTGGGGTCCCTCTATGAGATTGGTTGGGATACAGGGTTCCCTCTAAGCTGAGTTCGTGTGAACTAGCTCACAGTTTTTTAGCCTCCAGCTCACACATTTTTGTCTTAGCTCAGGAAGGGTAGCTCCAGAACAAACTAATTTATGCAGAAGCCAAATTACTTGCTCACAACTTTAATGCCAGTAGCTCACAAAGTAGTATTTTTGCTCATAAGACTCCACAGCTTAGAGGGAGCATTGGTTGGGAATAGATGCAAGACAGAGGAAGTACTACTTTCCACAATAGGGGACTTTTGGGAAACACTGCCACAGGTTGTGGTGATGTCTACTGTCTTAAATGGGTTTAAAAAGAGGTTGGATAGACAGCTCTAAGCTTCATTGCAAAGGATGTGGAATAATTGGTTGTTACACACCCTGTTGGTGGTAATGTGACAAAATGCATCCATTCTGGCTAAAAGTCAAGAAAATTATTGGTTGTACATTAGCACCAGATTCAGTTTTGTTACGAAATAATTTTGATATTGAAGCTATTTCAATGATATGCCTGGAATTATTTTTGATACCAGCCAGATGGGAAAAGCCCAAGATCCCCACACTCAAGAAACAGTGTAACAAAACATGGTAAGATCTCATCTTGGTTGAAGATAGCTGGTAGCCTATCACATGCCACACATTTTCATAGTAGGTAGATTATTTTTCTGAACTTTGTAGAAAACTCTGACAGCCAGATCTGTAAACATTCCATGAAAGATAAGTCTATTTTTATTTATTAACAGATTAGATTACTTTTTAATGTTTTCAGCCCATTTACTGATATACCACAAATGTTCTGTCTTCTCTTTCAAATTTTAATTCTATTGTTATTTGTAAGTTCTGTTTTGTTAATATGTCCCCTCTTTGTAACATAACTGTAAAATTTGTAAAAATATAGTTTTAAAAATGAGGTTGTGCAAAATTGTAGATGATGGGTCTGTTACTAGCTGTTAGCCATGACAGTGAAGTGGCAGAGGCAGATTTTATTTATCTTTATTCCCTGCCTTTCCTCATAGTTCAAGGTGGTTTATAATAATAGTTCAATTTTTCAGTTAAAAATTGAATAAAATAACAAAGCCCAAATCTCTTCCTCTTAAAAGATGCCTGCCCATCAAATCCCCTCAAAACCCCTGGCAGACAAGCAGACCATGAAGTGCCTGTTGAAGATCTCCAAGGAGAGCCCCCCCCCCAACACACAGCTCAGGGAGTCCCTTCCACAGAGCTGGGGCAACAATGGAAAATGGTCAAGCTCTGGTTGATGCCAGACAGGCCACCCTAAGTGGTGGGTGTCACAGGAGCTCGATGACGACCTTTCACTGTCCTCGTCACTCAAGCTCCCGACCCCACCAAGGGTGGCCACATTGCCTTGACCCCTTACTTCCCCTCCAGGAGTATGCTGGCATCAGACACCTGGACGGGGGAGGGCTGTTAACTCACCAGTCCCTTCACTCCCGTCCCTACTGGATGACGCTCTCTCTCTCTCTGGGCAGCCGTTCATCCAGGAGTCATCCTGGCCTCCTCCGTTCCCACCCTTATATCTCCCCCCCTGGTTCCCATGGTGCCCTGCTCCCCCTGGCGCCCTCCTCCTCGGGCCACACCCCCTTACAAGACCGGAGACGCACGTCCCGGGGTGTGGTCCCTCCCTCTCTTGCCTCCGCTACCCATGACCTCTGGGCTCGGCTCCGAGGGCGGGCCCTCATTCCTTTGCTCCCGACTTGCTGCCTCCTCCAGGGCCCAGACGAAGCTGGGGGCTGGGGTGTTCCCGCCTGTCTCGTCGGCCCCACCTTTCTCCCAACGGGAGCCTGGGCCCGCGCAGCCACCGCCCTCCCTGCCCGTCCCGGCTCCCTTTGGGATTGGGGCCGTAGCTGCGGGCGTCTCCCCCTGTCGCGCCATCCCCGCTGCCTCCCTCAGCCCCTCCAGCCGCTTAGGTAAGTTGGGAGGGAGCCGCAGTTCGCCATCCCGGCTCTGCATGGGGCCCAGCGTCTTCGGCTCTGGGGGGGTTGGGAGTCCCGTCCTTGGGACAGTGGGATAGCCAACAGATGGCTGGCTGATGACCACAGTTGGTGCATAGGGACATATGGAAGGAGACGATGCTTCAAATATGTGGGGGACCAGGTCATAAAGGTCTTTAAAGGTCATAATCAGATCCTGGGGAACTGTTAGGTTACTGCTGTCATCTGTGGACACTGTATGTGGGCTTCTCAGTGTCATTTGACTAGCTATTTTCGGAAATTGGATGCTGGTATAGATGGCTTATTGGTCTGATTCTTATGTTCATTCAATCATGTCAGCTTCCTACAGCCTCTTACTTTACAGTTTAGTTTGCTACTTCATTTGCCATGAAAACAGGGCCACTGAAGGAGGATGGGCTCCTTTTCAAAGGCATGTAAGACTTCTGCTTATCACCCAAATTAATCAGAAATGCATACTTTATGCCTTTCAACAACCACCATGCTAAGCCCATGCCACATATTTAAATATGTAAGCATTCTCTTTTAATCCTCTTTGAGCAAGTTGTATGGCAGAATGACTTAGATGACATTTTCTAATACTTTAGTTGAAATCACACCAAAAGCAGACCTGTGGATACCAGCACTGGTTATTAGATAGTCTTATAGCCAATGGAATATTCTTCAGTCATAGTGAAGGGTTAACCATGTAATTGAACCCATATCCTTACACTGAACAAAACAATGTTTTCATTTACCTCATATGTCTTTGAGGTCATAGATCTGTTTCCTGTTCAGACACCACTGCCAAATAATTCCTAGGAAATGCAAAGCATACTTTCACAAGTCATGAATTCTGCTACAGATTATATTTATGTAATGCTTATATGTCATCTTTCATCACACACAGCTACAGTCATGAAGCAACAGTTCAAAAATATAGGCAAATGTAACATAAATACATACAGATTTGATGTGTCTAATTGTAAGAAAATATTAGGGTTAAAAGCTTTTAGCAGATACGTTGTATACTGCAAGCAACACAAACATGTTTAATTATGTAAATTTGTTTTAAAGAATACATTTTGCATACAAAAGAGACGCTTTAGATTGGCAACTTAGACCGCAGGGAATCCTGTGCCATGATAAACCATTGTCACAAGTAATTTGCCAGATTCTTGATAAGGTTGTGAATCAGAATGGTTTTGACATGCGAGTCAAGTCCCTTTCACTTCCCCAGTTTGAAAATTACCTGGTTTTTGTTTTAGGTTTTGGTCATGATCTGTAAAATGGAGACACCAGTGCTTCTGTCAATTCATAGCCTATGGCTATTAAGCGCTTGATCTATAGCTAAATATTATTAAATCCACTGTTGTTGCTGACAGAGGAAACAGTTCAGACTTTATCTGTCCAATCTCATAACAGCAAATGTGCAGGAAATCACGAAGAGGAGACTGTCTGTGCTTTCTTAATTTCCCAGTACTTGATGAACTGGAGGCATTAAGGTATCAAAGTAACCATCCAAATGATATTTGGCCTGCCATGCAATAACAATCATCATCAGAAACCATCAGTGCTAGCTCTAAATCAGCCAGCAAATGAGCCACGACTGTGTGACACAGGACATGTTGTCTTTCACAAGAACTCTACCAATGAACACTCCATGTTTTTGTCATCCTTCCATAATCACTCCAAATGAAATGTTCCAGCTGCTCAGGCACAGGCTGCTCCTTCTTTATACAGCTACCATGAAAATACACCAACTGCTTTGATACCATTACAAGCCCTTGCTCAGGTAGTTAAGATGGCTTACAATTCTGCATGAAAACCAGTCTTTTAAGGTAGTGTTACCGATATGGCTGTTTTATCCTTGTTTTTCAGGTTTTTAATAAACGTTGAATCCATCTCTGAGGTAGGTAGGTAAAAATGCAGTAAATCATGGATCACTGCCTTGACACGGCGAGGGGGCTTGCGTGGTTCAATGAGGCTGTGGGCTATGCCATGGAGGGCCCCCCAGGACAGACAGGCCACAGCACAGAACTCAGACCAAGTGTGATCCACTGGAGAAGGAAATGGCAACCCACTCCAGTACCTTTGTCAAGAAAACCCCATGGACAGTAACAAAAGGCTAACATATATGATGCCGGAAGGTGAGCCCCTCAGGTTGGAAGGTGTCCAATATGCTACTGGGGAAGAGCAGAGGGCAAGTACAAGTAACCCCAGAAAGAGTGAAGCGGCTGGGCCAAAGCCGAAAGGACACTCAGCTGTGGATGTGTCTGATGGTGAAAGGAAAGTCCG
The DNA here is from genome assembly GCF_001447785.1 of Gekko japonicus. Taxonomy (NCBI): domain Eukaryota; kingdom Metazoa; phylum Chordata; class Lepidosauria; order Squamata; family Gekkonidae; genus Gekko; species Gekko japonicus. The sequence continues at coordinate 485,733 of NW_015168076.1, read as the reverse complement.
ATGCTGCAAAGAACAATACTGCATAGGAACCTGGAATGTAAGATCTATGAACCAAGGTAAGCTTGACCTGGTCAAAAATGAGATGGCAAGACTGAACATCGACATCTTGGGAATCAGTGAACTAAAGTGGACGGGAATGGGCGAATTTAACTCAGAAAACAATTATATCTACTACTGTGGCCAAGAATCCCGTAAAAAAAAATGGTGTGGCCTTGATAGTCAACAAGAGTGTGTGAAAGGCAGTAATGGGATACAATCTTAAAAATGACAGAATGATCTCGGTCCAAATCCAAGGCAAACCATTCAGCATCACAATAATTCAAGTCTATGCCCCAACCACTGATGCAGAAGAGGCTGAAGTGGACCGGTTCTATGAAGACCTACAACACCTCCTAGAACTAACACCAAAAAATGATGTCCTCATCATCATAGGGGACTGGAATGCTAAAGTAGGAAGTCAAAAGGTAACCGGAATAACAGACAAGTTTGGCCTTGGAAAGCAAAATGAAGCAGGGCAAAGGTTAACAGAGTTTTGTCAAGAGAACACACTGGTCATAGCGAACACCCTTTTCCAACAACCTAAGAGGCGACTCTACACATGGACATCACCAGATGGGCAACACCGAAATCAGATTGACTATATAATTTGCAGTCAAAGATGGAGAAGCTCTATCCAGTCAGTAAAAACAAGACCTGGAGCTGACTGTGGTTCAGATCATGAGCTACTCATTGCAAAATTCAGACTTAAACTGAAGAAAATCGGGAAAACCATGAGGCCATTCAGGTTTGACCTAGATCACATCCCTGATGAATATACAGTAGAGGTGAAGAATAGATTCAAGGGTCTGGATTTGATAGATAGAGTGCCTGAAGAACTATGGACAGAGGTTCGTGACATCGTACAGGAGGCAGCAATCACCACCATACCAAAGAAAAAGAAATGCAAGAAAGCAAAATGGCTTTCTGATGAGGCTTTACAAATAGCAGAGGAAAGAAGGAAAGCGAAAGGCAAAGGCGAAAAGGAAAGATTTACCCAACTGAACGCAGATTTCCAGAGAACAGCAAGGAGAGATAAGGAGGCCTTCCTGAATGAACAGTGCAAAGTAATAGAAGAAAACAATAGAATGGGAAGGACTAGAGATCTCTTCAAGAAAGTTGGAGAAATCAAGGGAGCGTTCCATGCAAAGCTGGCCATGATAAAGGACAAAAACGGTAGGGACCTAACAGAAGCAGAAGAGATTAGGAAAAGATGGCAAGAATACACAGAAGAACTATACAAGAAAGACCTCAATGTCCTTGACAAACACGACGGTATAATCACTGACCTTGAGCCAGACATCCTGGAATGTGAAGTTAAATGGGCCTTAGAAAGCATTACTAACAACAAAGCTAGTGGAGGTGATGGTATTCCAGCTGAGCTATTCAAAGTCTTAGAAGATGATGCTGTTAAAGTTCTGCACTCCATTTGCCAGCAAATTTGGAAAACGCAACAGTGGCCACAGGATTGGAAAAGATCAGTATACATTCCAATCCCAAAGAAGGGCAATGCCAAGGAATGTTCAAACTATCGCACAATTGCACTCATATCACACGCTAGCAAGGTCATGCTCAAGATCCTACAAGCTAGGCTTCAACAGTACGTGGATAGAGAACTACCAGAAGTACAAGCTGGGTTTCGAAGAGGTAGAGGAACGAGAGATCATATTGCCAACATTCGCTGGATTATGGAGAAAGCAAGAGAGTACCAGAAAAATATCTACTTCTGCTTCATTGACTATGCTAAAGCCTTTGACTGTGTGGATCACAACAAACTATGGCAGGTCCTTAAAGAGATGGGAGTACCAGACCACCTCACATGTCTCTTGAGAAACCTGTATAAGGGCCAAGAAGCGACAGTTAGAACCGGATACGGAACAACTGATTGGTTCAGCATAGGAAAAGGAGTACGACAAGGATGTATACTGTCACCTTGCTTATTTAATATATATGCAGAGTACATCATGCGAAATGCTGGCCTGGATGAATCACAAGCGGGAATTAAGATTGCTGGGGAAAAGATCAACAACCTCAGATATGCAGATGATACCACTCTAATGGCTGAAAGTGAAAAGGATCTAAAAGAGTGAAGGAAAAAGAAGAAGGGGACAGCAAAGGATGAGATGGTTAGACAGTGTTGTCGAGGCAATGAACATGAAATTAAGCAAACTCCAGAGCACGACGAAAGACAGGAGGGCCTGGCGTGATGTGGTCCATGGGGTCACGAAGAGTCGGACTCGACTGTGCGACTGAACAACAACAAGTAAATAAAGCCAGCCAGTCAGCCTGACGTCTATATTTGAGTAATTACTGACAAAACTGTTGTAGTCTCTTCTGTAATCAGCTGGGCTATTTTTGGGCAGGAACGCACAGGAACGGAGTTCCGGTTGGCTTTAGAGTTGGCCAAGACCACTACAGCCAAAAACCTCTGCGTGCGTGGCTACAGAGGGAAGGCCTGGCTGTGCGACTGAACAACAACAAGTAAATAAAGCCAGCCAGTCAGCCTGACGTCTATATTTGAGTAATTACTGACAAAACTGTTGTAGTCTCTTCTGTAATGGCCGGCTTGCCAGGGTGCCCCGCGGCCATGGGGTGCCCGGGCAAGCCAAGGGAAGGCAGTTTAAACTGCCTTCTCTTCCCTTCAAGGGGGGGGGGGGCTTGCCCAGGCTCCCTGCAGCCACGGGGCTCCCGGGCAAGCCAAGGGAAGGCATGGGGGTGCGGCCTAATATGCTAATGAGTTTCTGCTGTTGGGTGTGGCCTATTATCCTAATGAGTTCCTGCTGGGCTTTTTCTACAAAAAAAGCCCTGGTAATCAGTAATACTAACCACATCTCAAACAAGGCTTTGCCCACTGTTCTGCAATACATTTGAACAACTGGATTATGTTTACTCTCCTCAGATACATATGGAAAGGAAACGTTTTCAGGACAACAAAAGAAGTCCTTCCATCCATATTTCTTGCTGTGCCATGCGGGCTAGCCATAGATTTGGCTCTAAAAATGGTGCTCTAAAAATGTATAATCCTTAACAGAGACACACCACACACACACACACAAAAGCAGGGGATAAAGATTATGTATACGACCAATAGTACATGTAGTACATCTAGAAATTACAGCAGTCTGTAATTAAATCTGTACAACTAAAAATTATAGCAATTATTTGGAAGCTGGCAACATGGTAGGTAGCTACAAGTTCACTGTCTCACCACATATTTACATCATGCAGTTTGTAAACAACCAGACTACTGTGAGCAAGATCCTGCCCACAGATCAAGGTATTCCCTGTTTGTACCCAAAAAAGACACCATCTAGAATAGTACGGATGTAATACAGGAGTTTTAGCTGGAAGGGAAATCCATTAAAATTAGGGAAACCCTGCCCTTTTATTAGCAGAAGTGCATTCCATGCACACAAAAGATCTTGACATAGTCATAAAGATTAAACATTCTATCATTAGTTACAATGTCCTATTATTCAAATATATCAGATGAAACATTTGCCTTTCAGTAAATGCATACATAACACCTTTTATAAACTCCCCGAAAATCCTGCTTTAAAATTACAGAAACTATGTGATCTGAGCAGGTTAATAGGATATTAATGATGCATTAAATTCTCCTGTGTAATAGCGCATTTAAAAGGAATAATCGGAGTGGTTATTTGCTGTATGGTCCATCTCCTAAGTACTTACATTTCTTGAATAGTTAATGCTCATGTCACAAAAGCTATGATTGGGTGTTCACTATATTTAATGTGTGTCGAGTTTCCAAACATGGCTGATTTCCTTGCCCATGCATTAAAAAAAATTAAATGGAAAACAGTAGTACAGACTCTGTCCATTGCGTTTAAATGAATAGAGGCCATCTTCTACAATGAGCCACTGATTCTCACAGGTGCAAAGCCCCAGTCCCAATTGGGCCTAGAGGCTGCTCTATACTGTACTTGTATATGTATGAAGGAACTGCTCTAATGCTACATTTTTGCAATTTCTTAATTTTCAACAGTACCTATTGATTTCCCGTGAGAAGCCTGGTTCCTACAGCATTAATTAGTTGCACAATTGTAGAGAAGCCCAACATGGCCTATTTCCTGTTACACTCTAATAATTCAGAAGTAATTTACTAATGCAGGGCTATTTTGGGGCAGGAACACACAGGAACGGAATTCCAGCTGGCTTCAGAGTTGGCCACACCCACTACAGCCCAAACCTCTGTGTGCGTGGCTATAGAGGGAAGGCCTGGAGAGCGAACCCACCCCCCCGGCGACTCCAAGGCGGGCAGGCGGGGGGGGGCTGGAGGGATCGGGGAGGCATTTAAATGCTTCCCCATGCTTTCCCTGGCCTGTTCGGGGCACCCGGGCAAGCCAAGGGAAGTCAGTTTAAACTACCTTCCCTTCCCTCCAAGGGCCGGCGGGGCGCCAGGGCAAGCCAAGGGAAGGCATGGGGTGTGGTCTAATATGCTAATGAGTTTCTGCTGTTGCGTGTGGCCTATTATGCTAATGAGTTCTTGCTGGGCTTTTTCTACAAAAAAAGCCCTGCAATGTATTTCAGGTAGAAAACATTATTAAAAAGCAATGAATGAATCGATTCCATGTTGGTTAATATTTACAGTATACAACATTGCCTCTCTCTTCTGTCTACATGAATACCTTTAAAATGTTTACAAGTATTTTAGCATGTACTGAAATTTGCAATGAGAAGTAGGATTTCTATTTACTACAATGCTTGCTGTTTTTCAGCTCAGAACCGGTAGATCTACTACTGGAATAATTATACTTCATGTCTTCTACACAAAAACATTTCTTTCTTTGTATCTCACAACACCCAACAAACCCAGTTTTCTACAGGGTTTAATCCAGTCTGATTATCTTTATATGCTTTAAAAATTGTTGTAGTAGAAGTCATCAACACCAACTTAATAAGACATTTTCAAACATTATAACAACACACACTGGGAGCCCAACAGCATCAAACAATAGGCGCATGTGCTATGCATAATCCTCCCAATATGAGCAGTCACCAGGCTGTGTGAACAAAATCAGTGCATATTGTTGGAAATATGTGTGTTGCAAGGTCTAATTCAGTCATTATAGGGTTAATCTACCTTGTGTGCTATTGTATAGACTGACCTGGAAGGGAAACCTGGCTCAGAGCCAATGAAAACAAAGCCTGTGAAATCTAAGTCTATTTACTCCCAATCATTGGTTAATGTATTCAGGTGATTTCCTTCTAGGGGTCAAGAAGAAAAATAGGTTGCTTACCTGTAACTGATTATCTTTGAGTGGTCATCTGTGCATTCACACCTCTGGGATATAGAGCGCCTGCGCCGACCACAATTGGTTCCTCTTGAACGCAAACGGGATTTTTGCACCTGCTCCCCAGTCACATGCCAGCCCCACTGCGCATGACCAAGGGAGGGGAACGACAATCCCGCCAGTTCCTTCTGACTGCTGCCATCAGTCTCAGAGTAATAAAAAAGGAGAGGACCAAAAGCAGAGGGAAAGGAGGGCGGGTGGTGTGAATGCACAGATGACCACTCGAAGATCATCAGTTACATGTAAGCAACCTGTTTATCTTTTTCATCGTCTCTGTGCATCACACCTCTAGGAGATTAGCAAGCAAAAACAGGCCTACCTGGAGGAGGGAGCTGAAGGTCCTAGATTTGCGCCGCCTGCAACACTGCCCGTCCCACCACGGAACGTTGATGAAGACGCACATGCAGGGCATAATGCTTCACAAACGTGTGGGGGGTGGCTCAGGTTGCTGCTTGACAGACATCAGTGAGTGACGACCCTCTCAGGAAGGCTGTGGACGTGGCTACTGCCCAGGTGGAATGCGCTTGGAGCAGGCCTGGAAGTGGCCGTTTGGCCAGTAAGTAGCACAGTTTGATGGTTTCCACAATCCACTTGGATAGATGTTGCGAAGAAAGCTTCTTCCCCTGCACAGGTGTGCTATAGGAGACAAACAAGGCCGGTGACTGACGGAAAGACCTTGTCCTATCTAGGTAGAAGAGTATGGCTCTCTTGACGTCTGGAGTATGAAGACGGCTTCCTCGTCACCCGTAGGTGATGGGGAAAATGTTGGGAGAGCAATGTCCGCTCGCAAATGGAACTTGGAAACAACCTTGGACAGAAAAGAGACATCTGTGGCCAAGGTGACACCATCATGGTGAAAAACCAAATACGGAGAGTCACAACGGAGTGCAGACAATTCGCTCACTCGTCTTGCTGAGGTAATGGCCACTAGGAAGGCAGTCTTCCATGAGATAAGCTGCAGGCTGGACATGGCCATGGGCTCAAACGGTTTGCCCGTTAATCTGGACAGTACTAGAGGTACATCCCAGGAGGGAGTCGGCCCATGAGCTGGAGGGAAGAGGCGAGTGAGGCCCTTCAGAAACTACTTGGTTTGCAGGTGAGAAAAAATGGAATAGCCGTCCACCGCAGGATGATAGGCGGAAATGGTGGCTAAGTAGACTCTTAAAGAACAGCAACTAAGACCCAAGTCCAGGCGGGTCAACAAGAATCCAAAAACTATCCTCAAGTCTGTAGGGGGCGGTGGTAGACCCAATGGCTCGAGGTACAACAGGAATTTCTTCCACTTCCCTTCATAGGAAGCGCGTGTAGCTGGCTTCCGACAGTTCAACAGAACAAGGTCTATCCTGTTCCTGAGCTCTCCTAAGGGATTCTCCACACCCTGAGTTTGAGGTGTGGTACATCGTGGTGAAACACTCTGCCCTCCAGAGCCAGGAGGAGATCTGGTGCCGGGGGGAGATGAATGTATGTGCCCTGGGACATGTGGAGTAGAGTCAGGAACCAGTGCTGACATGGCCACCATGGTGCCACGAGGATGCATTGAGGTTGTTCCTTCATGATCTTGCTCAGCACTCTGGTTCGTAGAAGAATTGGTGGGAACAGGTATATGTGCCTGTGCGACCAAGGAAACAAGAGGCCATCCCCCAGAGACAGAGGGTCCTGTCCCGCCCTGGTACAGAACAGACGACACTTTGCGTTCTGACATGTCGCAAACGCATCAATTTCTGAGTGACCCCATCTGTGGAAAATTGGTTGTAGGTAATCCCAGTTGAGCTCCCACTCATGGAGGGATGTGCCTCCTCTGCTCAGAAAGTCTGCATATACATTGAGTGACCCTGGCAGGTGAGCAGCAATGATGAACATGCCCCGGGATTGACACTCGGTCCAAATCTCCCGGGCCACTCAACAGAGCTTCCATGGACACTGTCCTGCCTTGCCTGTTCAGGTAACACAGTGCGGTGGTATTGTCTGTCAGGATTGCCACCATATGTTGAGCCACGAGGTGGTGAAAGGACCTTAGGGCATACTGGATGGCGAGCAGTTCCAGGAAATTGATGTGTTTGTGGGCCACATGCGGTTCCCATTTGACACCCACACACACCTTGGAGGTGAGCCCCCCATCCCCAGGGGGATGCATCCGTGGTAAGGGTCATTTCGGGGCTGGGTGCAAGAAATGGGGCTCCCTGAAGGTTGTCTGAAGATTCCCACCACTGCAGGGAATTCAGCACTTGCACAGGTAGCACGAACCGCTGAGATTGGGACTGCCACTGTGGATGAAAACATTTGAGGAACCACAGCTGAAGTGGTCTCATCTGTAGTCTGGTGAAGACAAGAACCGCTGTGCTGGCGACCATCAGGCCCAAGAGCTGTTGCATCTGCCTTGCTGATGCATCTCCCTGTGCTTATCAGGTTGATGAGAGCGATAATTCTTCCGCCCTTTTGGGAGGGAGAAAGGCTTGGCAGACAGTCAAATCCAAAATTGCTCTGATAAACTGGACTCTCAATGAAGGAAGGAGCATTGACTTTTTTTTTTTAGTTTCACCCTCAGGCCCAACGCATCTAGGGTGACCAGCGTTAAATTGATATAGTTGAGTAGAGTCTCTCAGGAGTTTGCTACCAGCAACCAATCGTCTATGTATGGAAAGATCCGTACACTCTGGAGACAGAGGTATGCCGCGATGACAATAATCATTTTTGTAAAGACTCTGGGTGCTGTTGAGAGTCCAAAAGGAAGGGCTTTGTACTGAAAATGGCCTTCCATTACTGCAAAACGCAAAAATTTCCTGCGAGATGGGTGGAGATAGTTATATGAAAATATGCGTCTTGCAAGTCCAAGGTTACCATCCAGACACCCTTGCTGAGAAGGGGGAGAATGCTTTGTAATGTTGTCATTCGGAATTTCCAATAGGAGATAATCTGGTTGAATCCCTTGAGGTCCATAATAGGACGGAGTCCTCCATCCTCCTTGGGGACCATAAAATAACAGGAGTAGAACCCGTGTTGATGCTGTGCTGTCAGGACTGGTTCGATGGCGTCCTTTTGAAGAAGGTTCTGGATTTCTTCCAGGAGCGTACTGGATGGTGGAGTAATTATGAAGTTGGGGGCCTTGGGTACCTGGATAAATTCTATGAGGTACCCCTTTACGATGACAGACAGTACCCAGTGGTCTGATGTTATTCGCTGCCAAGCAGCCAAGTAGGGAGACAGGTGGGTAAGGGTGGGACGACAGGAGTCAAAGGCTTTGCTTGGAAGCTTTCAGAGTCTTAGCCCTAGGCTGAGAGACGGACGAGAATTTTGGTATGTGCTCATAAGGGCAGGAAGTCATGGTGGGTGAGCGTTGCCACTACGCTTCTGGGGACGACTTAAGAGAGGATCTGCGAGGCCATGGCTTGTTCCAGGATTTTGCTTTGGATAGTTTAGGAGCCGATGTGACTCCTAAATTCCACAACGTCTTTATACTTTTGTCTAGCTCTTGCAAGACCGTATCAGTCGTGGCACTGAAAAGGCCCTCACCTTCGAATGGAAGGTCCTGGTGTCCTGCGGTAGGGCAGTAGAACGCAACCAGGCATGACGTCGGAGGGTAACTGCTGAAGTCAGCGTTTTGGCGGCCGCATCCAATGTGTGCTTAGCTGCACTGAGCTGATGCTTAGCCAAAAGCATTCCCTCCTTCTGAATCCTGCGAACCTGACGGTTAGTGTTCTCAGGGCGGGTTGCAATAAATTCAGACATCTGCTCCCAAAGAGCAAACTGATATCTCCCTATACATGCTGTATAGTTTGAGGTTTTGATGCCAAGAGCTCCTGCAGAATAACATTTTCTTCCAAACAAATAAAGTTTCCTTCCTTCTTTCTTAGAGGGGGTGGAATGACTGCGTCTGCCCTTGGAGGAAGAAGTAACTAGGACAGAATTAGGTTTAGGGTGTAAACAGAAATTTAGCACCCTGCTCCTGCACCTTACACATATGATCCACCCTCCGGCTCGAGACGGGTGTAGATGACAGGTGAGACCATGGGACTTTAGCCGCCTGAAGGAGGACCGAAATCATCAGTAAGGCAATTGGTGTAGAAGTGTCCATCTGGACGATATCGAACACAAAGTCTGTCACAGTAGGCGGGGGCTATACCATAGACAGAGTGAGTGTGTTAGCCATCCACTTGATGAAATTTCCGTAAGATTTCAAGTCTTCCGAAGGGGAGATTGGAAGATCATCGCCCACTTGTTGAGGTGGTGAGGGTTCCACCAGAGGATCAGGGTTTTCATCCCCCGATTGGGAGGAAGTGTCTGAAGAGGCTCAGACGGCTCAGAAAAGGACATAGGTAGCATCGGCATCGATGGAATCGGGTTCGATGGCTCTTTAAACTTTGGAACTGTTGGGTGCGATGGCTTGGAAGGTTTGCCCGTTGGTCTCGACAGTTGGGGCCTCACGAACTCTGGCGTCAATGGAGGATCTTGATACCGGGAGATACGTGAAGAGGTTAACTGACGGTCCCACTGCATTGGTTGGGGTGGGAACCACAGCATACTGCCTGTAAATGGGTAGGCCCCATACATGTATTGCCACTGCCATTGGTCCCAAAAGGATGATGGTGCCGGGTGGATTGGTGCCGATGGTCAGTCTTGATCATCAGGTCATAACTGTGAAAGACGGACAGACGCATCAGCTCTGTGTGCAGACTTTTGGCACTGGAAGACCGAGAGATCTGTGTTAAGTCCATATTGTGCTCAGAGTCCATGAGCTGGATAGGATGCAGTGAAGGCGACCGAGGTACACCTTTTGGCTGCTGTCGGCACTGAGAGTCAAGTGAAGCAGCCCCCGAAAGATTCGATTCCGTGGCCCTGTGAGGGGTCAACGGAGATTGCACAGGGGAAGTTTTCTTATGCTTTTTAAGCTTGACTGGCCTACCATCCTTGCCTTCCCTGCATTTTTTGGCGGGAGTATTGGCTAAGGACTGAGATGTCTGGAGCGAGCATTTCAGCATCAGGCGGTCAACATCTATGTGAGTCGGTATCGGGGATAGTGCAGCCGTTGATGCCAAGGCGGCAGTCAACACTGACGCATGCCATGAAGTGTCCTGTGACAACATTGGTGAAAGCACTAACTCCAAAAGCACAACGCAAAATCTAGCAGCTCTGTTCTTCCTTGTGTGCTTCAAAAACTTCATGCAATGAGCACAAGAGTTCACTCGGTGCGATTCCCCAAGGCACAAAAGACAAAGCGAGTGTCCGTCGGGGGGGGTGTGTGATCTTGCTGCCACACTTAAGGCACTGTTTAAAGAAACCCCACCTCTTGACCATAGGCCAGGAGAGGGGGGAACACACGCCAGAGTCCAAAAGGAAATAAATCCGTAGAAACAAAGTCCTTTCACTTAACAAAAATAAACAAGAAGAAAAACAAAGAAACTTCGAAGAAAAAACGAGGAATAGGCCTAAAAGCCCAAATTTTTAACCAACCGAAGCGGAGAAGATCCTACCAGTGCAGCAGTCAGAAGAGAACTGGCGTGATTGTCGTGCCCCTCCCTTGGTCATGCACAGTGGGGCCAGCGTGAAAATCCCGTTCGCTTTCAAGAGGAACAGAAGTCGGCGCAGGCGCACTATATCCCAGAGGTGTGATGCACAGAGACCACAAAGAAGATTCTCCATTACAGTTGTTGTTGTGAGACCGTGTGGTCGGTGTGTTCTGTAGCTGTAGAGATGTAGGCTTAGGTTTGTTATTGTGTAGCTTTTCCTGTGTACCCTTCCCTTAGAAATAAAGATTTTTACACAGAAAGAAATGCCTCCTCTCCAGTGAAGCAAAGATCCATTGCAAACTCTGAATATCTAAGTATTTTTGCCAATTTTTCCAACACATATATTTACTATGGAGCCTAGAAGTGCATGAATGAAAACCCTGAAAAATCCAGGGGCCAGTTTGAGGCTGTACATGTTGCTCCTGTTCATACCGCATAGTGACAATGCATACCAGTAGGGGCATGGGTAGTGTACACTCCCATTATATCTGGTACACGTTATTGTAACATCTGGGGGGGAAAACCCATAGTAATTTCCCTAAATAAATTAAGTCTTGGTTCTTGATAATGCATTCTTCATACAAAAAAACCCCCAAACAAGTATCACATCATTAGCACCAAAAAAATAGCAATCATGAATCAAAGTATGTCTAATAAGTGTTGGAAGTGTAAGAAACAAGAAGGCTCTTTTTACCATATGTGGTGGACTTGTGATAAAGCTATGGCTTTTTGAACAGAAGTCCATAGTGAGATGGAGAAAATTCTGAAATGTACCTTTAAAAAAGAACCGGAGATTCTACTTCTGGGACTTAAGATGGAAGAAGTAAATGTAACAAAAAAAGACATTGCTGTGGTATTTGATTACCACTGCTAGAATGACTTATGCACAATCTTGGAAACAAGACAGAATACCAGAAAAAGGGGAATGGATACAGAAAGTGTTATTTATGGCTGAAATGGACAAACTAACAAAGAAACTTAATAATAAAGAAGATCAAGAATTTTATGAAGAGTGGAAAGACTTTAAAGAATATTTGGAAAAAAATTGGGATGTAAAACATAATTTACTTTGTTTTGATAATTATTAAGAGCAGAAATATATAAAGGTATTGAACGAATAGAGCAAATATTGTTACCTTGAAACTTAAGAATGAAAATGTGAAAAGATAATAGAAATAAAAGAGGGAATGGAGGGAGGAGCATTGTGGGAAGCCACCAAGGGGGGGAGGAGATAAGAGATATGGATATGTTATTTGAAATGTAATGTTGAATATGTTGTTATATCCAAAAATAAAAGTTTGAAATAAAAAAAAGAATCACATCATTAGCTTTTTTAAGAATTAAAAAACACAACAGTATTTTAAAATTAGCCACAATAATATCCCCTGAAATTATCTGACATTTCTACCTACTGCTGAGATTGCCTATTGATCTTTTATAGGGCTGCCGGATCCCCCAAGGGGTGGCGGTTTGCCTGCTCTAGAGGCCCCCGACCTGCCGGCCCAGATCTGGCCACCGGGGGGAACCCAGCCCCAAAGTGCGGAATTGGGCCGATGCGCCCAGCGTGATGATGTCACCTGGAGGTGACATCAATGCGCTGGGCACGTTGTTGGGGGATGCTCTAGCATTTGGCATTAAAACTAGGGTACTATATGGTCCCTCGACAGCATGCCCAGTGTGATGATGGAGCTTCGGACCCCTGCTGGATGCCAGGTAGGGATCTGGCAACCCTAATCTTTTTTATGTGTTAGGAGTACAGAGCTGAGAACCACTGTAGCATAGGATATCAGGGACCCAGGTTCAAATCCTCACTATGTCATAAAGATCACTGGGTGATCTTTTGAGCAGGTCATTCTCTCTCATCCTAACCTACCTCACAGGGTAGTTGTTGTGAGGCTACAATGACAAAAGGAGCATTGTGTACTCTTCCCTGAACTCCTTGGAGGAAAGGCAGAATACAAATTTACAAGATAGAAATCCAGTATACAATGCTTTGTCTGGATTCAGGATCAATGGCTTAACCTGACTTAGAAATGCTGACCAGGCTTGTATACCTAAATATATCGCTTTGACTTTGCTTATGTAATAAATGCATTTCCTCACTTTGTAATGGCTAATCAGATTATAGCACAGAAAGAAACTTAACCCCCATGTGAAACTGGATAAAAGTCACACTGCAGCTCAAATGCTGAAAAAGCAAAGCCATGAAAAAAAGCACTTTCTGTTGACATAACTTGTGACTTGCTACACTGTAAGAAACTGAATCATAGTTTCATTTCTAGAAAAAAGCTTCTGGTAATAAGGTACTGCAATAGTGTACTAAGGGAAACCTCCAAAAGATTTACATGTAACTCTTTACATACAAGCATTTGTTGAACAATGAGGTCATCCTGCTAATGATTTGTAGAGTGCAAATGAGGTTTCCAGTAGCAGAAATGCAGAGCCACTCCACTGACTAAGCTAAGGAAAAGCCAACATGCATACATTTTGTAATAGGTATGGTATCAAAATCGTGCACACATGTCAGACTTCTGACCTCAAATAAGTGTAACTGCACAAAGGATTACACTGGATCAGTAATATTTTGCAGAGCATATTTCTCTATAGAGGACAGCAATAATTGGTGTCTGCACTATTTTCATTTTAGGGGGAAAAATCCATGTGAGCCATCTTTTTGATAACTAGAGGAATAGCATTTGACCTAGAAAGACCAGCTCTGGACTAAACAGAAGACATTTCACTGCCTCTGTGTGTGTGTATAGTACAAAGAAATGAGAATAATAAGCATACACATTTTGAAAAGTACTATACTATCAACATGGTACACTATAGCAAAAATTGAAATGAGAAAATTTAAATGAAATTATAGAACAAATAAAGCAAAGCATTTTTTATAAAAATGTAGTGTGATACACATAATGATCCATCTTGGCTGATTGAATGGCATGCAAATCATAGGAAACTTAAATCTGAATAATGGCGGTTTTTGTTTATCCGTATAAAGTCATTCTAACAAAAGGGCACAAATAAGTCATAATCCACAGAGACCGACCTACAAACTGCAATATAGTATTAGAATACAGAATGCGCCATACCAGATAAGTAGTTACGTTTTGTCAGGGGTCATTTTGTAGAAAAAGAGCTGCAGGAGCTCATTAGCATAATGTATGCTAATGAGCTACTGGGCTATTAGCATAATAGCTCATTAGCATATGCCATGCCCCCTGACATCACCGGAAGTGATGTCAGATGGGGAAGCAAAAGGGGGGAAAAGGCATCTTCAAAGTCTCCACTTCCCTTCCCCAGCCGGCCTAAACCCCTTCTCACTAGAGTTGGGCCGCAGAAGGAGGAAAGAGGGAAGGAAAGAGAGAGAGAGAGTAGAGAGAAGGAAAGAAGGAAGGAAAGAGGGAAAGAAAGAGAAGGAAAGAAGGAAAGAGGGGGATAAAAAGAGAGAAGGAAAGAGGGAAAGAAAGAGAAGGAAAAAAGAAGGGAAATAAAGAAAGAGAAGGGAAGAAAGGAGGGAAAGAGGAAAAGGAGAGAACAAAAGGAGATAAAGAGAAAAAGGAAAGAAGGAAAAGAGAGAAAGAGAGAGAAAGAAAGGAGGAGGCAAAGAGAGGAAGGAAGGAAGGGAAAGGTGGGTAGATCACACCGAGAGGTAAGTTAATACTCACAAGCTGACAGATGACCACATATCCATGTAATATAGGGTTGCCAAGTGGGACTTACCTTGCCTGGGTGGATCCCGGTGCGTGCGTGTGCGCGTGCCGCATGCATGTCACAGGGAAGTGACGTTATGATGCCGGGCACACTGGGGGTGGGGCCACGACCATAGAAGGGGAAACCATAGAGATCCCTTGTATGGCCATGGCCCCGCCCCCAGCGTGCCCAGCGTCATAACGTCACTTCCCTGTGACGCGCACGCTGGGGTGGGGTTCCCCCCGGGGCCCGATTCCCCGGCGTCGGGGAACGGGCCTCTGGGGTGGGGGGGTCTCCGCCCCCCAGGGGGACTTGGCAGCCCTAATGTAATATTTTACTGTTAACTTATGTCTAACAGCCCACTTAAAGCAATACATTTGACTGCCTACACAGAGGAAACATGCAACACACACACAACTGTGTGAAAGGCACACTGCATGGATTTTCAATGTCAGAGGCTGAAAATCCATGGGCTTTGCCTTTCAGATAAAATGGCAATTGCATATACTTGCAGAATCGCATGCAGCATGTTCTCTATGTACATCTGGTCAAACCTATCACCTGGAAAAGGCTATGGTCATAAGTAAATACTAGCTCCTCTGAACACCTAAACAGAAAGTACTATTTGGGTCCTTTTATATTATTTTTATTTTATCTTTATATGTTCAAGTTGGCCACCATATCCCGAGTGTAATCTTCTACAAGTTTATGTTAAGTAACATCTCTGCCATTAAAGAAATTAAAACTTAAGTGTATCTGTGCAGCTGTGGCTTACTGCATTTCTTCACATTATCCTGTTCCAGGGACAACTGGGAATGGCTAGATAAGGAAAAGAATGTCTAAATATGCCTTACGTTATTAAAGGCACCGGATAATTGCAACTGCTAGGCAACAGGTTTCATCTGAATGTTGCTTTGACTACAAACTATACACATTATTACCTTGAATATTTTCTGTATAGGATTGTGCACAAATTGTACTGGAAACTATTGGCATACAACAAAACAAAAAATATAAACAAGAGGAACTAGCAGAGCTTAAATTGAATCAAGGAAGTGGAGAACTGCTAAGGACCCACAGATCATAATAGAATTCTTTGAGGCAAGGAAAAATCTTCCCTACCTACCTCATAGCTTGTCATAAACAGAAAACAGAAACAATAAAACCCCACTTCTGTTCACAATAAGACAAAACTATACATTACTTCAGCAAGAAACCACTGTAAGAGATACACACTACCACTATGGAGCCAGATATGATCTGTTATTAGTGGAATGTGGAATGTCGGGGGGGGGGGAGTTTCCAAAATACAGCCTTTAAATCAAGTTAATCTAAGACAGCCAGTGAGGTGTAGTTTTCAGAGTACTGGACTAGGATCTGGGAGGCCCAGGGTCAAATCCATGCAAGCTCACTGGGTGATCTTGTGCCAGTGACATTGTCTCAGCCTAACATACCCCACAAGGTTATTGTGAGGATAAAATGGAGGAGGGGGAAATGATGTTGTAAACTGCTTTGGGGTCCCATTTAGAAGAAAAGCAGGTTATATGTAAAAAAATAAATGTCTGAAAGAAAACAGTTTGTTTTAGACTGTATTTTCAGAGAACCAGCATGGTATAGTGGTTAGAACTTCATTTATACTCTGCCTTTCTATTTTTATACATTTACACTCTACGTTTCTACCTTTATTGTGATTGCTATATTATGGTTTTGATGTTGGTTTTGGCATTTCGGTATTATTTGCTAAGGCTTTGCACCAATACAATACAGTTTACAAAGTGATAGTGATTAGGACATCAGACTAGCATCTAGGAGATCCAGGTTTGAATCCCCACCCTACCATGGAAACTTGCTGAGGTAACCTCGGACCAATCACACAGGCTCAGCTTAATGGACCACACAAGGTTATTGTGAGGATAAAATGGAAGAAGGGAGAATGTTGTAAGCCATTTTGTCGAGAAAGGTAGAGTATGAATGAGGTTAAATAAGTATATATAACAGCAAGCAAATTTCTCCATGGATTATTATTGTCTGTATCACTATCACCATTATTAAAACACTGTGTTTTAAATTAATAGCTCAATAGTAAACACATTATCTGATCCTCTGCACCTTTTGTGTGTGAGAGCAATCCTAAATTGGTGTAATCAAAAATAATTCACATTTTATTAATCGGGAATTACTTCCAGAAAAGCAATTTTAGGATTGCAATTTAAGAACTTTATGTAGTAATATACTTAGCTGCCCGATTGAGTATAGATACAAAGATACAACACTTATCAAGCTCACACAGATCCTATTTCACCCCCAAATAGAGTTAACATTAAATACAACAGCTGGATATTTGCATGACCACACCTTCTAAAAACATCAGCTGAAAATGCCCCTGAACAGGCCCATAGCTAGGCAGAAGCGGGCGGGGCAATGTCCCCTCCCAAATCTGCTATGCCTTGACCCAAGACAAGCCATAAGAGAGATGCAGCCTGTGATTGGAGCCGCCGGGTGACCATAGGCAACCTCAGCTGGTGTTGATGTTGGCGAGGTGCCCCTGCTGGCTATAGTCCTGCTCATTCTGACTTCTTTCTTTGTGAAATCCCTCCCATTTCCAACTGGGATATAAGGACTCATAGATCTCCATTTATTCTTATATCTGATGAAGGGTGCTCTGACTCTTGAAAGCTCATATTCCCAAAAAATCTTATTGGTTTCTAAGACGCTACTAGAGTGAAATCTAGCTCAATTAAACAGCATTGTTGACATTATAGCGGTATTATTCTGCAGTCTCTATACTATATGCATTGTTCACAGATATTTTGAGTGAGCATACGTTAATACACTGATGGAATGAAATTGCTGCTCCAAGATAGTACATAGCAGTACTTTTGTTATTAGTTTATGGGAAGCAGTTTACAAGGCAGGATTTCCTCCTTTTGTATGCGTATTCAAAATTGTACAGTGTGTATCTTTATTTTCCTCTCCTATTTTCCATTTATTATCTTTGCTATTTTACTTTCTGAACTCACACAAAATCTCAAGTAGTTCATACTTACTTAGTGCAATGAACTTTTGCCAATAAGGTCTTCTGGCACCACAGAAAAGAGCTAAATAATTCTGCCACAAAGGAAATTTACAAAATTGGTCAGGGAAGAAAATCTAGAGAAACAGCAGGATGCATTTTATATATGCCCACTTAGGGATCAGTTTGGTCTGATTCATTTCTCCTGAATATATTTTACCATCTTCAACTGAATTCAACAAGTATGTCCCTTTCTGGGAGATAGAGGAGTTGCCTAGGGATGGGCACAGACTGATGAACTAAAGTTTGTCACAAATTTTGGCTGGTTTGTGGTTTGTGAAAGCAATGTTTGTGAGCTGACAAACCACCACGAACTTCCATTAATTTTGGTGCAGTCCGTGGAGGTCCGTGAAGAGCAGAAAGCAAGGGTAAACTCTTCACAAAAAACCAACTGTTTGGACACCCCTGCTTTGTGGTCCCTGAGGCTTTTCACAAGGATCAGAAAGCAGGGTTTAAATTACTCTAAGCCATTTAAACCAAACAGCTTAGTGGCAGTCCCCACTGTTCTGCTGTTTGGAAACCCCTGTTAAACAGGGGTTTAAACTTTAAATGACTCATGAACTGATACAAACCAGGTCAGTTTGCGAACCAACCTCCTGGTTCGTGGTTCAGCCACAAACCACAAACTGCAAAAATGTGTTGTCATTCTCATACTGACTGGTTTCTCCAAATTCAAGAAACTGTAAGGTGCTAAATAAGGCATTCAGCAAAACCATCCAGGTTCTAGACAGCTAAGGCTGAGTCATTCAGGACATGAGTTCTGCCACCTCCCCTTGAAAACTCTCAGGAGCAGTTTGGTGTAGTGGCTAAGTGTGCGGACTCTAATCTGGGAGAACCGGGTTTGATTCCCCACTCCTCCACTTGCACCTGCTGATGTGACCTTGGGTCAGTCACAAGCTCTGGCACAGCTGTCCTTGAAAAAGAGCAGTTTGTGTCAGAGTTCTCTCAGCCCCACCCACCTCACAGGGTGTCTGTTGTGGGGAGGGGAAGGGAAAGGACTTTGTAAGCCGCTCTGAGACTCCAAGTGAAGGGCGGGGTATAAATCCAATCTCTTCTTCTTCTTCTTCTTCTTCTCTAAAAAACCCTTCACAGTTCAATTGAGTACCTAATCAACAGACAGCCCTACCGAATGCCTAAGCTCCACACACAGATTAATGAATTGCAAGAATTTAAAACAGGCACTACTGAGCTAGAGACCTTCAGCAACTGGAGGTGAAGAAGCTGTGGATTCCACTTCCTTGGTCCAACACTCTGTACACTTGTTTACTTTTTCCTAATTACTGTTTCATGACAAAAGTCATAAACAGCAAGCCACCCCACACTAAAAGAGAAGCCTAGGATACACTACCTGAATTTCATGATTTTACTACAGCCACCATAATTTAGCCACACACAGGCCCCCAGCCCGCCAACTTCCTGCCAAGACCCCAAGACTTTTGGGAAGAAGTGTATGTGGGGGGAGGCTGTGTGCGCCTGCACTCCAAGCTGTGAATTTGTCCCTTTCAATGCTTTGGGGCAGAAGTGGGGGCTGTGCGCCTGAACTCCAAGGCTTGGAGTGCAGACGCACACGGCCTCCCCACCTTTTTACGTGAGTTTTTTTTTAAGCTCAGTCTATGCAAATTTTTATTTCAGTGCCCCCTGACTTTTTAAAAGGCCCCCCAAATTTAAAAAAATCCTGGCTATGGGCCTGGCCACACATGAAGTTACTTGTTTGTCTTCATCTCTTAATAACCAAGAAGACTTAGCTTCTAGAGACACAAATGAAAAATCAATTCAGCTCTCAAATCTGAAAATTCAGGGCAGTCCAAAAGAATAATCTACAGAGACATTTCAGTTACCACATCTGCAGAATCTATTAAGAGTATGGAACACCATTAAACCTTCCTTACAACACAGCTGATGGATACACCTGTTTAAGAAGAGAACTGTCAGGTATAGATTACATCCTTTTCATCTGGATGGCCATGTGTTTTCCTTCAGACTGGTCCTCAGACTGCCATGAGGCAAAAGTCCTCTGACAAATTTGCCTCAGAATCACTGTCCAAGGCATTTGGAGTCTGGGTCATCACACACACGATTTCTAGATCAAACTACTGCAGAGCACTTTACATGGGACTATCCTTGAATTTAGTCCAGAAACTTCACTTCATCCAGAATGCAGTTCAAGATTCTACCTGGTGCTAGGCACTTGGACCATCTAATACAGCACTGGAAGTGTTTCACTGGTTGCTGATTCAGTTATAGGCTGGAATGAAAGAACTACCTTTTGCCCTTTAAAGTTGGGGGTACTTCGAGTATTTAGAGTGCCTTCTCCTGAGCCAACTTCCTTGTGTATTAAAGATACCTATGGAAGACCCTGCTTCTTTGGATAGATAAAAATTGGTATTTTCTAGGAGCACAGTAACACAACTCTTTAACTTCCAATCTGTACCTTTTACTACAATGCTATGGCAAGACTTAAGAGATGAAAAGCAGGAAATTCTGATAGAAAAAGATGGTGAAATAACATCAAGAATCTTCTACTAAAAACACATTCCGCTAGTTTCTGATTTTGCTACAGCACGCCTGGTCAGGTGTCAGTTTATCTAAAAAATATGTACTTGCCTGTATGGTGCATAGATTTGTCAATCTGAGCAAACAATTCCTGTATAGGTCAGCCTGGTATTATTCCAGTTATAAGTATCCAGCAAAACAACAGGAAAGGTAGAAATTTTATTTTTTAGGTGTTGCTGATGCAATACATTTCCATGAAGAAATAAGACACACAGTCACCACACCTGCTAATTTCTGTCCACTTGTCTCTGATTCATACATCACACATTTATTCACTTAAAACAGCCAACCATTTTACACAGAATTTGCAGTTTTCCCCTGACCTGTCCAATATGGCCTCACATTATCAAGTGAGATTTCAGCCTGAAAAGGCAAGCATGAGAGGGGTAATAGATACTAAAATCAGTATCAGCAGCCCTAATTCCAAAACAACAAGTTCCTGCAATTAAGGGCTACTTTTGACAAGATAATATTTCAGTTTTACCTGGGGAAGTATTTGATATTGTCTCCCACAAGACTGCTGAAGAACTTAAGATGCCAAATAGAAAGCTTGAACAGTTACATAGACTGTTATCAAGTGAGCACACATAGTTAACTTGGTCTACCAAAGTATCCATGGTGTGTGTGCCTACATGTGTGCACATGAATAACACAGAGACTCTTTGTAGACAGATTTTCAGAAATCTGGGGAATTGTGTCGCTAAAGAACATGTGTCCTCTCTTGATAAAGACTGCCAGCTCATCTTAAGTGTGCAGCCCAGTTTGGATTTGTGTCCGTTAATAACTAGAATTTTAAAAAACACCTTTATAGATTCAATTAATAATAGGGCTTGATTGGGAGTTTCCCAACTTGCTCTTGAAAACTATGCAGAATATTGAGTTATCGCAAAATGCAGCAGCTTATTCGTTGACTATGGCATATAATTAGGTGGACATTGCACTAGATACAGCATCTACAATAGCTTTCCACAGCCCTGTATAATTATAGTTTTAACTCATAAAGCTAAAGGCCTAAATAGCTTGGGGTCCACATAACTATGATGTTGTCTCCTTCGTTATGCATCAGTATGACCTTTCCAATCATGGCTTTACTCTCTGCACAGCAAATTTGAATAGGAAGGGCATCTTCCCAGAAACTTCTTTTCTCGGGTGCTACTGGGGATAACTGGAGCAGTGTAACCTATATAATTATTCCAGGCAAGGGTGTAACCTCCTCTATACTCCCCATGTTTCAGACCAGATGCAAACACAGAATCATAAATAGCTCACTGGTTCAATGCACTAAACTATTATTATGAATTATTAAATGGGTGTTACATACTGTAAGTATACCAAAGGCACAAAGTTGCTAATGAATTCTAACTTAACTTTAAAACTCTATAAAATTGAATTGATGGCAAATTTTGTGTTCAATACAGAAAGAATATTCCTTATTAATGAATTACTACTATTTTCGCAAGCCATTTATTTTATTTTTATTTTATTATTTCTATTTATATCCCGTCTTGCCGGACACGCTGGCTCAAGGCAGCTAACAGGGTTAAAATAACATCAACAATACAGAGATAAAACAGTTAAAAATACAAGACCAGTTAAAACAGCAACAGTTACAGATAAAAACCAACAGATTATGGCAATAATCCAAATCACACCAAATGATAGGAGTAGCATCCAGCAAGGTCTCAGGCCAGGAGATGTTCTAAGTTTCAAGCCAGAAAATGTTCCAGGGCACATTCATCAGTGGTGGCTCCTAATCGAAAGCCTGGTGGAAGAGCTCCATTTTACAAGCCCTGCAGAACTGTAAAAGGTCCCGCAGGGCCCCGATTTCCTCCGGGAGCTCATTCCACCAGTATGGGGCCGCCACTGAGAGAGTCCTGGCTCTGGTGATATTCAGCCTGGCTTCTTTCGGTCCAGGGAGGGTCAAGCGGTGTTGCGACCCTGAACTCAGTGCTCTCTGGGGCACATGTGGGGAAAGGCAGAGCCCCCTGACCATATAGGGTTTTAAAGCTTAAAACCAGCACCTTGAACTGAATCCGGTACGCCATAGGCAGCCAGTGCAGTGTCCTCAGCACAGGCTGGACGTAGTCCCATGTAGAGACCCATCAGCAGCCTGGCTATGGCATTCTGCACTAGCTGCAGCCTCTGGATCTGGGACATGGGCAGCCCCATGTAGAGAGCATTGCAGTAGCAGTACCGCCGGGTTGGGCCGAGTGGTCCTCTTTGATCCCTTCCTGATATGCAATGGGGGAGTGTGTATTTATAGTCTTTCATGTATCCTGTTTGATGTGAATTTTAGTCTTAATTGTTTTAACCTGTTTTATCTTTACTGCACTTTGTGCCTATGTAAGCCGCTCTGAGCCTGCGTGCAGGGAGGGCGGGGCATAAAGGAAATAAAATAAATAAATAAATAACCCCACCCACCCTTTCCTCCATGTGGGCGGCAATCTAGTGGCTGGAGATCTGTCATGAGTGGCTGGAAGCCTTTGCCAGGAGCCAGTAAACATTGCTGCTAGGCACCTGGAGGAGCTTCTTGCCATTGCAAGGGATGCTGGTGAGGGACAGGAGTGCACTGAGAGGCCCTGGCACCCCTGCCCCTTTTCCTGCTGTGGGTGGGCCTCTGACACTGTGGATGGCAGTGAGAGGGGGATCACCCAGACATGCATGTTCTTGTCCATCATCAGCATCTGTTGCCCTGTGTGTTCTGTCTGCAGAGCACTGTCATAGGGTGCCAGTGGGGCTGACGGGCACAGTCTCCCTCCTGACTGACAGGTGGCAGGGGCTTGGAGTGGGAGCAGGTCTCTTTAAGGGGGGGGGGGGTGTCTGGAAGGGGAGGAGCCTCCCCTCTGTATCCCATAGCAGTGATGGATGCTTGGCTCTGCCTCCTCGACTCATGATTCCCATTGGTCCAGCCGGCCCTCTCTGTCATGCTGCCTCTGCCTTGCAACAACACTGGACTGGGACGCTGAGGCAGAACTGCCATGGACTCCACTGCAGTAGCGGCCAGCAACACTCTTGGGGAACCTTTTTTCCCATTTGGCCACCGTGTAACTATCCCCTTAGGGAGGTGACTGGCGCCGCCAGGATTGCTCTGCCTGTCATTTAGATGTTCTTACCAGTCATGCAAGATCTGTTTACAGGTAATTTGCTGAGAGAACATCTCAATGGCACCTGCCCTGAAACATAAATCTTGTTTCATTAATACATGCTAGGCTAGAAAGATTACTATGACTTCCCCATTCATACTATTGCTGCTCCTAATTTATAGAAAAATTGTATCAAAAGCTCAATAACTGGAAAGCAGAAAATTTTACTTAGCAGAGGCATAAATTAGGTTTGTTTTTTGTTTCTTAGCATAGCTGAGGAACAATTTGCCATGTAGAAAGAGGAGGTGGTTGGTTATAACATCAAAACAATGACTGTTATAAATTTTTTCCTTCTGTATCTGTGAGATCTATGAATTTGCATGTTTGCATCATCAAAAATATAATACAGATGCTACAATAGCAGTTATGAAATTTACAACTGAGTTGCCTGGGTGGCTCATCTACATTACTGCCTGGTCTTTACTTTAAAATCATTTGGTCATTAGATGTGGGTGGGCCTACATTATGTGCCTAGACTGTTACAGAGCAGTAAGCTTAATAATTTTCATGTGTTCCATACCTTTGATAACCTTTCACATTTATTCAACAGCTGCTGGGTCTTCCAGTATCTTGCAAAAACTACCATCACAACTGTCAGCATATTTAATATCACTTCTCTATATGGGATTTGCACTAAATATATGCAATACAAGAGAAAAACTTCAGGGCTCATTTGAAGCTCAATACCCCAAATATCAGATATTACCCTTTCAGACCGTTTCCCAGTAAATCTCTGCCCCACAGCATCACCACCATGTATGATTTAAAAATCCCTATTTTTTTTCCAGAATGAAACCAACATTCTTAGCTCAATTTACAACTAATTTTAGAATGTCCCTGTGGTGATAAGTGACACTGATTTACCATTTTGAAACAATTTTGTCTTAATTGCATATTCACTGAGAACGAGGCACCTTCCTTCTGTATAAAATTCCACTTTCCTAAACTCAGCTCAGAACTTTATACCATTTCTTATGTAATTCGCACTTACTGTATTCCTGATCAATCAGCAGATAATCTTTGAGTAAGATTTCTGATTTCCCAATAAAACTTGTTCAAATTTAGTAAGATCTATCCTTATTCAATTATTTCTTAACTTCCAGGATACAAAATTCTTAATTTGCAGATAGCTAAATACCAATGCAGATTACATCATAAGGGATAAACTCATTACCACTAACAAAATCCCTACAATGGCCAAAACTTTTCTTTTCCCATTTCCAAAAGCACCTACCTCCACAATCTGGGTAAACCTTTTACCTCATACTACTGAAGAAACGTGATAGGGGCTAATCACTTACTCTATTTGTCCTACATGTTTAGCATGCCATTAATAACCACATTATTGTATCTGTAATTTTTTTCTTTTCAGGATTTTCCAACTATAAAAAGGCATATAGATGCATTTTTTAAAATAAAACTTTGGTCCATTGTGAGAAAATCGTATTCCAGAGAGACAAAATTTCTAGAGGTTCTCATTTTACTAACTTTACCAGCTTAATCTTTTCTGAGGAGAGCCTGTGGATTCTGTTTGAATGTATAGGTCAGGTAGGGTTTCCAATTCCCAGGTCCCAGCAGGGATTTCCCCACTATTAGGGGCCTGGATCTGCGACCAGCCAGACAGCAGGAGAAACCCCACCCCCCAACAGGGACACCACCACATGATGTCCCTGATGCATGACATCACCCAGAAGTGACATGATTGCATCACCACTGTTGGGGGGGTAACACTCTAGATTTTGAGCAAACTCTATGGTTTTGAAGTCAAAATCCCATAGAATTTTGCCCAAAAACTAGAGTGTCACACACACCCCGCCGATGTTGGCAATGTGATGACATCACTTGTCATCATGCTGCGCACGTGCAACATCCTGGAGAGGACCCGGGAACCCCCCACCATCAGTCAGCCAGGTCAGGGATCCCCAATGCGATGCCTGGGGGTGCCATGGCACCTGCCAACACCTTTCCTGCTGCCTGCCAAGTGTTCTCAGAAAGTGGATGGGGCCAGGTGGGCTCCTGCCCCACAGTAACAGCTGCCACTGCAGTGCTGGGTTTTATTCTCTCTCTCTCTGAATCCTTTTTGAGAGCCAGTTTGGTGTAGTGGTTAAGTGTGCGGACTCTAATCTGGGAGAACCGGGTTTGATTCCCCACTCCTCCACTTGCACCTGCTGATGTGACCTTGGGTCAGTCACAAGTTCTGGCACAGCTGTTCTTGAAAAAGAGCAGTTTGTGTCAGAGTTCTCTCAGCCCCATCCACCTCACAGGGTGTCTGTTGTGGGGAGGGGAAGGGAAAGGAGTTTGTAAGCCGCTCTGAGACTCCAAGTGAAGGGCAGGGTATAAATCCAATCTCTTGTTCTTCTTCTTCTTCTTCTTTTCCCCCAGTGTATTTTTAATATTTACGTTTCTTATCCCCTTCATTTGGGCTCCCCAGGTGGCCATTTTGTGGTTGTTGTGACCATCATCCTGTGTCAGAATTCAAAATGTGCCTGCCGGCTTGAAAAGGTTGGGGACCCTTGGTCTAGGTGCTCAAAGGCAAAATCTTCACTCACATGCCTGTGTGACAACATGGTAGCAAAAGCTTTTATTACCTTTTTAAAA
This sequence comes from Gekko japonicus, assembly GCF_001447785.1. Lineage (NCBI taxonomy): Eukaryota > Metazoa > Chordata > Lepidosauria > Squamata > Gekkonidae > Gekko > Gekko japonicus. Next base: position 459,815 of record NW_015168076.1, on the reverse strand, counting down.
AAGATGATCAACATGAAACCCAATATCTGCATTATCAAAGTAAAACAGTGGTACCCCACTAAATTGCTCTAAATCTAGATGCCCAAATGACAGTCTTAGTCCCTTGAATTTCTGTTTTGCCTCACAGTCGGCAATGGTTTTCTGCACTCACTCTCAGTTGACAGTACTGCTCCTGTGGTGGAGTTGGAGCTGGTCTGACATTCACGGGGGTCAGTCGAATGCTCTGAAGACCAACCATCCTCTCCAGCAACTAGTGATCACAGCAAGGGGCTGGTGAAGACAGACCCACAATAGAATGATGACTTCATCTGAAAGAATCTATGTAGGAAAAGGCATCATAAGAAGCAGTTTCTGCTTCTTCACTTCTCAGTTCCTAATTCCCTCTGTTTCTAACAACCTGCCAATAAGAGCAGCCAGTCTTTTAAGTCTACGTAGCTGTGTTCAAGAGTCTCTCTTCTCAACATTCCGATGTCAGTGCCTTTTACCACCTAGTAATACCATGTAATATAAGTTGATATCTGATTATGAAGCAAGCTGCAAGTATTACCAAACTAATTCTGACCTTAACATTTTTAGGTGTCCTTTCAGTTGACTCTGCAGGTATCATTTCTTCAGTCACCATATGAGGCCCTGGCTGTATTTGAAGTAGTCTATTTGCTGACAGTTTGCACCCATAATTAAATCCACATTGATTAACAGCACTCTGCCTGATCATAATTTTTGAACTCTCAACCCTTACAAAGCAGACAAGATTTTACAAATCCTTTAAACAATAAGACATTATGCTATGAAAAGGGTACAAGTTCTGCACTGACACATGGCTGTTCTAAGAAGGTTAAAAGCATTATAGCAAAGCCATCATTTCCTATGGAGTATACAAACTCCCCTCTCTCCACATCTTACTGAGCTCCGGTCAAACAGGCTGTGCTTTTTAAGCTAACAAAAACTGCAAAATCTGTTTTACTCAAGTGTTATGTATTGCATCAAGCTAACTATGACACAAATAGCATGCCGTGCCAAAACACCTTCATTATACCACCATTATCTGTTATAAAGGCTGTCACCAGTCATGCACTTGTAGTTTGCTCTGCTATTGCCTGTAATTAGTTACCTAATTACTGGAGAAATATAGGCATGCCTTACAGAGGTCCTTACTCTAATGAGTGGGAAAGGAAGCTCCTTCACAGCATCTGATAAAGGCATACAGAGATTGCATAAAGGAAATTGATTTTTCATCCCAGGGTGAAGGACAGAGCAAATGTCACTGTTAAGTCAGAGTTGAATTGAATTGCTTGGGTAGAGACAAACTAACTTTAAACTTTCAAAGCAAATGTACACACTGAACTATTTTTATTTAATCCTAGCAAATTCTTCCCAACTCATCAGTCAGTCTGTAATTTTAACTTGATGGATAACTGAAAAAGGAACATACCAGGATGTAGAGATATAAAGCACAGGTATAGAGAATTATATTTACTTTTGTGATCCACAAAAATAAATATCTGTTGCAGGGAGGAGGCATTATTGGTTCAATTAACAGGAGTTCATCACTACTGTATCAGAAGCAAATATGATCCAATTTTGTTTACTGGACTGTACTCAGTTCAATTGACTAGAGTGCATACTATCAGGGTCTGCCCCTTTATGTTAACCTCATTGTGTAAATCATCTTTCCCCCTCATACGGCTCATGGTACATAGGAATATATATCATCAATCAATGGGCCAATACAACTTTTATTTTTTAAAAAATGGCTTCTAAACCCTTAAATCTTGACATTTTACTCTTTCAAATAGCATCTCTTCTGTTAAGTACCTCTGTAATCCTACAGAGAGCCACTGCAGCAAAGTGGTTAGGAGTGTCAAACTAACATCTGGGTGACCTTGGGCCAGGCACACACTCTCAGCCTAACCTACCTCACAAGGTTGTTGTAAGCATAAAACAGAGGAGAGAAGAATGATGTAAGCCACTTTTGGTTTCTGTTGGGGGGAAAGGTGGAGTATAAATGAATGAAATAAAATCTCAATGGGATTGTTTATTTAGTGCAAAAGTATTTTCTTAATGTGGTTGTAACATAGTAGGTAAGCTTTCTGAAACTCTTTGGAATTGCTCAGACACAAGTGAATTGGGAAAGTGGGTCAGATGAAAACAAGTGCCAACAAATGCAAAGCATAATGTTGATAGGAAAGAATTATTTCCTTCATGCTCATTAGGATGAACTAGGTTCTGTTCCACTTTAGACAATGGGACTTTTATAGCTGTAGAGAGATAATGTAAAAGAAAACAAGGTTATCCCAGAAATAGAACTTGATAGACCACAAGGTAGCCTGCTCTACAGTAATAATTATCTTCCTACCCTATTCCAGCAAGACAGGTAAATATGTATAATTGGACCTGTTTTGCAGATACAGAAACTGTTCAAGGGCCATACTTTTAACAACTAGCCTCTAATTTTGAGTACTAAGCACTAATTGTGTAATGGAAAAAACAGACTGACCATTCATAAGGCTGCATCTAGGATTGTGTTCATGCCCCTTGAGAGTTGAATCTTCCAAACAAAGCAAAGATTCATGAGTGAAAGAGGCACTTTCTAACAGCCACCCTGCCCAGCTAAACTTTTTCTAAAATGAGATTAAGAGATGCAGTGCTGGCCAACAATGTTTCAATAAAGCAGCTCGAACAGCTGCGCGAGTTGTGTTCTCTCCCTGTTTTGTTGCTAGAAAACAAGCACTGGGAATGAAGCCTGCCTAGATTCCTGCATTTTATGAACTTTATTCCCTAATCCTAGATGTACTGTGGCTAACTATGATGAGCCATTGGTAGAAAGACTTTCTGCACAAGAACTCTCCTTCATATGTTCCAGAATAGTATAGGGTCTTGTAGCCGCATCTGGCTCTGGTCCCTTCACATTTATTTTTCTGATTATTATTCTTTTTTCTTTGTTCACTGGCCTTTTCTTTGCTTTTGAGTGGGAGGTCTCTTTCTTGCATATTTTAAAAACGTATTACATATACCTCCCCATTTTCTTGCATACCTCATTCTGATATAGCAGACATAGAAAGTTTCGGGTTCTCCACAGGTAATGCATTCCATGTGCAAAAAGTTTCATGCTCATGCAACAATGGCCACAAGCCTTCCTAAATTATTAACAAGACTACTTTCCCATCAAATTGTGTACTAAAACCAGACGTAGAAAGTTTCAGGCTGTACAGATACTACACTCCATGTGTACAAAGCTGGGTTGTCAACTGCCTAGAGGAGGAAAAATGGCCTGTCCCTTTAATAGAGAGCTGATGGATTGTTATTTAATAGGTGATGTTATTTACTTTCAAACTAAGAAAAGCTTTAACTGCCTATTTTCTACACATTAAGCCTCTATAAAAGGGGCAGGACTTATTTCTGCAGACAGTTGGCAGCTGTAACAATACCAGCAGAAGCAAAATGGGGGAGGGATTGGCTCTTCACCTTCAGGATGAACCCAGAATTGACCTCACCACATTGGGGTGATGTTCTAGGATTCACTTGAAACTCTATGATAACCCCATAGAATTTCAGGTGAATCCTACAGCATCACCAGCACAGTGATAATACTGCCAGGTCCTTGCTGGAAGTGATGCTGTGGTGTTAGCACAATGCAGACAGTTGTCTCTGCCCCCCATAATCTCCAACTGATTGCCAGCTCTCAGTCAGCAACCCTAAGGGCACAGGCCTTTGTACATTATTCCTGAGACTACTTTCAGCGCATTTGATTGTACTCTAAAAGCTTGGCTATGCATTATGCCCAACACATGAGAGCCTGTTAGGCCTCCTCCACTGATAGAAAAAGGTGGAGAGCAAGAGGAAGGTTGCAGGCTTAAAATGTATGGGAAATTATAGGTGTTTTTTACAAATGCTAGAAGTGTCTGAGGTAAAATCGGGGATTTGGAGTGTTTGGTGTTGGGTGGGGGAATAGACATTGTGGGTATTTCAAAAACTTGGTGGGATGAGGAAAATCAGTGGGATACGGTGATTCCCCGTTATATATTATATCGGAAGGATGGGGGGAAAAGGTTGGAGGTGGGGTGGGTCTGTATGTCAGAGAGGATATACAGTCCAGTAAGATTGAGAGGGTAAGAGAATTGGATTGGCTTCTGGAAATTCTATGCGTTCAAATAGTGGGCCCAAAAGGAAACTTAACACTGGGAGTTTGTTATTGCCCACCAGATCAAAAGATAGAGGAGGATTATAAAATGATGAATGAATTAAAGATAGTGGCTAGACAAAAAAAAAACTGTGTCGTAATAGGTGATATTAACTACCCACACATTGATTGGGTCAATTTGTGTTCTAGTCAGGAAAAAGAGATTGAGTTTCTAGACACTCTCAATGACTGTGCTATGGAGCAGATGGTCACGGAACCTACCAGGGGAGAGGTGATCCTAGATTTGGTCCTAAGTAACGCCCAAGACCTGGAGAGAGATGTAAAAGTGACTGCACCACTTGGGAAGAGTAACCATAATGTTATTGAGTTCAACATTTGTATACACAACCACTTTTAACTTTAAAAGGGTAACTTCTCTGATATAAGGGGACATGTGAGGAAGAATGATAGGAAAAGAAGAAAGGGAAGCTTGGAAACTATTTAAAACTACAATCCTAGAAGCTCAGAAAAAATATATACCGCAGGTTAGGAAAGGCACAAATAGGTATAGAAAAAAGCCTGCATGGTTAACACACAAAGTAATGGAAGCTGTAAAAGGTAAAAAGGATTCCTTTAAGCGGTGGAAAGCTAGTCACAGTGAGGCTGATAAAACGGAACACCGGCTATGGCAAATAAAATGCAAGTCTGTGGTCAGGCAGGCAAAAGGGGAATACGAGGAGCATATAGCGAAAAACGTAAAGGCCAACAATAAAACTTTCTTCAAATACATTAGAAGCAGGAAACCAGCCAGGGAGGCAGTGAGGCCCTTGGATGACCAAGGGGTAAAAGGAGTAGTGAAGGATGATAGGGAAATGGCTGAGAAGCTGAATGCATTTTTTACCTCTATCTTCACTGTGGAAGATGGGAAGTGCTTGCCCACTCCAGAACCCCTGACTTCAGAAGGGGTGTTGAAAGACCTGAGTCAGATTGAGGTGATGAGAGAGGAGGTCCTACGACTGATAGACAACTGAAAAACTGATAAATCACCAGGCCCAGATGGCATTTATTCGAGAGTTCTGAAAGAACTCAGATGTGAACTTGTGGATATCCTGAAAAAAATATATAATCTTTCATTAAAATCTGCCTCCATTCCTGAGGACTGGAAGGTAGCTAATGTCACTCCCATCTTTAAAAAGGGTTCCAGAGAGATCCAGGAAATTACAGGCCAGTCAGTCTGACGTCGATACTGGGTAAATTGGTGGAAACTGTTATTAAGGAAAGAATGAGTAAGCACACTGATGAACAAAAACTATTGAGGCAGACTCAGCATGGGTTCTGTAAGGGAAGATCTTGTCTCACTAACCTGTTAGTGTTCTTTGAGGGACTGAACAAACATGTGGACAAGGGGGATCCAATAGATATTGTTTACCTTGACTTCCAGAAAGCTTTTGATAAAGTTCCTCATCAAAGGCTCCTAAGCAAGCTCAAAAATCATGGGATAAAAGGACAAGTCCTTTTATGGATCAAAAACTGGCTAATTAATAGAAAACAGAGAGTGAGTATAAATGGGCAGTTCTCCCAGTGGAGGGGGGTAAGCAGTGGGGTACCACAGGGATCAGTACTTGGTCCACTGCTTTTTAACTTGTTCATTAATGATTTGGAGTTGGGAGTAAGCAGTGAAGTGGCTAAATTTGCGGATGATACGAAGTTGTTCAGGGTGGTGAAAACCAGTGAGGATTGTGAGGCACTCCAAAGGGATCTGTCAAGGATGGGCAAGTGGGCGTCAACATGGCAAATGGGGTTCAATGTGGCCAAGTGCAAGGTGATGCACATTGGAGCCAAAGGCAACTAGAATGATAAAAGGGTTGGAACACTTTCCCTATGAAGAAAGGATTAAAGCACTTGGGGCTCTTTAGCTTGGAGAAACGATGGGGCTGATCAAGGTTTATAAGATTATGCATGGGATAGAGCAGGTAGAGAAAGAAGTACTTTTCTCCCTTTCTCACAATACAAGAACTCGTGGGCACTCCATAAAATTGCTGAGCGGTCGGGTTAGAACAGATAAAAGGAAGTACTTCTTCACCCAAAGAGTGATTAACATATGGAATTCACTGCCACAGGAGGAGGTGGCAGCTACAAGCATGGACGGCTTCAAGAGGGAATTAGATAAGCATATGGAGCAGAGGTCCATCGGTGGCTATTGGCCACAAGGTATAGATAGGGACTCCGGGGCAAGTGATGTTCTGTATTCTTGGTGCTTGGGGGGGTCAATAGTGGGAGGGCTCCTAGTGTTCTGGCCCCACTGCTGGACCTCCTGATGGCACCTGGTATTTTTGGCCACTGTGTGACAGAGTGTTGGACTGGATGGGCCATTGGCCCGATCCAACATTGGCTTCTCTTATTGTTCTTATGTGGAAGAGACAAAACTCACATATGCAGGAAAGGAGGAGATGGCCAGCTTTTTTCACCATTTGTTTTTTGTGCTTTACCTTTCCCTGAACAGCTAATTTCCCCTATTTTCTTCCTAAAATTAGCTGTTAAGCAGAGGAATAAACAGAGATTAATAACACACAGGTAAAGTCAGCAAGCAGCTCTTTTCCTTCATGTGTGTTTGTGGTCCACTCCAGTTTTCTCTACTTGTACGCTGGAAAGCCTTTAGAATTCCTGATACACAGAGCCTGGCTGCTTTCACATGGTGAGAGCCTATAATGTGAAATTTAGCTGTAAGGGTTGGTTCGTGAAAATGGGTTGAAGAGGAGGAGGAGGAGATTGGATTTATACCTCTCTCTTCACTCGGAGTCTCAGAGCAGCTTACAGTCACCTTCCTTTCCTCTCCAAACAACGGACACCCTGTGAGGTAGGTGGGGCTGTGAGAGCTCTGAGAGAACTGCTCTAAGAGAACTGTGACTGACCCAGGGTCACACCAGCAGTTGCAGATCAAACCTGGTTCTCCAGATTAGAGTCCGCCGCTCTTAACCACTACACGAAACCAAACCACTTCAGATGGAAGATACTGTTTTAAAAGCTCCTGCACATTGAAAAGAACCTCTGCACTGCAAACAGAAAACTAGTACAGCCGGAAAGCAACAAGGGCAGACAGGAAAGTTTAAATGGCCAGGAAGGTGGTGACACTGCAGGGATCCCTCAGCTCAGACCCATCAACCGTGCTGATGACAAGCATCGCCTTCTCCCACTCCCTTCGCCTGCACAGTCACAATCTGGCGGCAGTGCAGGAAGTAGCAAATGGTGATAATTGTTCATTGATCATTTGTGATCATCGTTCACTGATCATTGTTGCTCCTGAAAGGCTTGACCAGGCAACTCCTTCCAGTGTTGGTGGAGCGTCTTAGGCTTGACTCTGCTTGCTCCTGACAGCCAGCAGCACTCCAAGACAACAGCCCACCAGAAAATCTCCCAGTAAGTTCAATGGCCAGTCCACCCTTTGGAAACTATTTCTATAACTGTCTGTTCTCTATTTGCAGGGAGTTTTTAGTATAGGGAAAATATGATCATTTACAGTATGGAGTAGTACAGTCAATTTCTCCATCTCAGCATTCTACCACCACTCTTGACTAGATCACAAAACTTCAGAGGAAGTTTCCGTCACGATACATGATGAATGTTGCTGATTGAATTTTTATTTTCTAAGTAACACAATTTATAGAAAGGCACACTCTATAGCAGGCATGTCGAACACATTTGTTATGAAGGCCGGATCTGACATAAATGAGACCTTGTTGGGCCGGGCCATGTGTGTCATAAAATGCAATGTCAGGTAGTGGAGATATAAACTTTATAAAGGACACAAACACAAAGGTTTTTTAACTTAAAATAAATACATGCTTAAAACATCAGCACTCTTGCAATATTTTGTTTATTTAACAGTGTCTGATAAATGACACCTCTTGCTCTGAATTATCGCATCAAAATTGTCTGTGCTGTTGCAGTCTTGAGAATGCTGTTCAAGTGTGTATCTGTAAGCTGCAAACCTACAATGACGCAGCAGCAGCAGAACTGGAAGAAGAAGCAGAAGACAGCCAGTTCCACTGCGGCCTGATAGAAGCCCTCTGGGGGCCTAATCCGGCCCCCGGGCCGCATGTTTGACACCCCTGCTCTATAGTATTATAAAATAATCCCTATACTGCGTTTATGTTTTCCATGCTATAATGGCAGCAGACAGTGCCATCAAGTCACAATTGACTTATGGCAACCTTGAAGGGTTTTCAAGGCAAGAGATGTTCACAGGTGCTTTGCCATTGCCTGCCTTGGTTGTCTCCCATCCAAATACTAACCAGGGCCAACTCTGCTTAGCTTCCATGATCTGACAAGATCGGGCTAGCCTGGGCCATTCAGGTCAGGGCTTCATGACATAAACATGTATGTTAATTTTTGATGCTTATATAGAGGCAGTTTTTATAGCCCTAATTGTTATAATTCCATCTTAAACAATAAATATTATTTTTTGTTTGGTAATCTTGACCTTAACTGAAATCACAGCCCCTCTGCAGAGCTAAAAGCTATTAGGAAACAAATTTAAATTTTATTCAGAATAAAAAATGCAGCGATTTTAAAATGCCAATCAATCAAAGCTACAGTGCCAGGAACGTGGAAACAAAGGCAAATCACACACACTTACCGTATTCTTCGCTCTATAAGACGCACTTTCCCCCCCAAAAAAGTGGGGGGGAAGTGTGTGTGTCTTATGGAGTGAATACTGAAAAAAAGAGGTCATGGGAAGGCTGAACGGAGGTTGGATCTCTTAGATCCAAGCCCCGTTCAACCTTGCCAGCAGCTCCCGCGGGCTTGGGAGGGGGGAGAAGGCTGAACGGGGCTTGGATCTCCAACCTAAGAACGGGTGGTTTCAAATGTAAGTCTTCAAGCTCCTTTTTAACTGCTGGTGGGGTAATTTAGAATTTGGGGAAAGCAAATATACACAGAGGCTTTCATTTTCTGTCCTTTTCTTCCCATTTTTTCTTCCCCTTTCTTTCCATTTCTTTGCTCCGTTTCTTATCCTTTCTCCCATTTCTTTCTTTCCCTTTCCTGCCTTCCTTCCCTTTCTTTTTATCCCTTTCCTTACATTTTCCTTCCTTCCTTCCTTCCTTCCTTCCTTCCTTCCTTCCTTCCTTCCTTCCTTCCTTCCTTCCCCCTCTTTTTTAAGCTATAACCATCTTAAATAAAGGTTAACAGTCAATAAACACAAAGTGTGCCAAACAAAGCTTGAGTCCAGTGGCACCTTTAAGACCAACAGAGTTTAATTCTGGGTCTTAGCTTTCATGTGAATAAACTTTGTTGGTCTTAAAGGTGCCACTGAACTCAAACTTTGTTCTGTTGCACTGGAACAGATATTCTTCAGTACCACTGCTAATGAAATATTGAGCTGCTATCCTACCTTAAGCATGTGTGGACAGGAGGTGTTGGGTGTACCCTAATAATTTGTGAAGTCTTTTGTACAGTGTAACCCTATTGCCTGTGTAGAAGAGCCCTCTTAAATCATTCTGGTTTGCATAGATTCAGGTGGGTAGCCGTGTTGGTCTGAAGTAATAGAACAAAGTTTGGGTCCAGTGGCACCTTTAAGACCAACAAAGTTTAATTCTGGGTCTAAGCTTTTGTGTTCATGCACTCATTTTCAGATACATTGAAACAGAGTCATCAACCATTACATGTAGGAGCAAGTGAGGAGGATGTTGCCCATATCTGTAGACTTCTGCAAATGTGGGAACTGTAGCCTCTATTCATAACTGGGTCACTGGTCACTTCTTCAGCTATGAAATATCTGTAGAAGAGAGCAGTGACTCACAAAAGCTGATCCCCTGCTACAAATTTTCTTTGTGCTTTTGAAGCAGTTTTTCTCCAGGTAGGTTCGCCAGCTCTGAGTTGGGAAATACTTGGAGATTTTTGGGGTGGAGCCTGAGTGGTGGGTGTTGCCTTCTGACACACTTCTGGTGTGTCCTTGGGAGGCTGCTGTAAAGCATCGTGGCCAGCGGGGCCCTTCTTGCTTTGCCGCCTGGGAGATCTGGCTCGAGGCTTCTCTCCCCACTGAACAGCAGCAGAAGAGGCACTTCTTCCTGTTTTCCTCCTCTAAAAACTAGGTGCGTCTTATGGGCAGGTGCGTCTTATGGAGTGAAAAATACGGTAAGCTCCAAAGAGCCTCTGAAAGTGAGAGTATCCAAAGCAGAACCTCTGATGATTATTAGAACTGACAAGAAGATTCCTGTGGTAGAATGCAGATTTTCTTAAAAATATATATTTCATAAATACATATATATTGTCCCAAACCATTCAAAGCTTTAAAGGTTAGCAGCAGCACTTTGAATTATGAATGGAAACAGTTTGGACATCACTGAAGATCTCCGACCACAGGACAAATTGTTCACTGCAGCAAGACCCAGGTCACAATTTGGTCACCATACTGTGGACCAGCTTTAGTTTTCCAAAGATTTTTCAAAGGCAACTGTAATGCATTATAGAATGTAGGTGTGATGCAGGGGTCTTGTTGTACAAAAAGAGCTGCCGGAGCTCATTAGCATAACTCATTAGCATAACTTATTTGCATATGCCACGCCCCCTGACATCACCGGAAGTGACAGAAGGCCACACCCCCTGACATCACCGGAAGTGTGTCAGAAGGCCCGGCTACTTACCCTCCTGCTTCATCCTCATTCCCAAACGGAATGAGGATCGAAGCAGAGGGCGGGGTAAAGAAGGGGGCGGGGCTTCACCACGTGACCGCCCCGCCCCCTAGAGGTTCTCTTCCGGAGCTCCGTACCTGAGAGCTCCCCCCCGACTAGAGCCCTGGTGTGATGTATACCATGGATCTCTGTAGCAAGATCATCTTTCTTCCAAGAGCAAAGGGGAAAAAGAGGCTCCAAGCTATGGCAACTTATTGTGTATCAATGACTCATTCATTACCTAACAACTACCCCAAATTGTTCTCTGCTGTTCAGGGAAATGCCACCACATCAAGCACTGGTTAAATGCCACGTTTATGGCCCAATAACCTACCTTTATCAGTACTAATGTCTTGACTAGCTTCAGCCTTAATTTATTACTCCATCCCTCCTATTACCAACTCCAAAATGCTTATTGATAATCTCTACTCCCTTCCTGGGATCAGAAGAAAAGGAGAAAAGAGTTGGATATTATCCGTATCATCATAAATCTCTGGATAACTTCTCCAGTGGGTTTCACACATATCTTAATTAACACAGGAAAAGAAAATAGAGCCCTGCAGAACAGATTTACAGAGAATAGGTTGTAAGCCAAAAGATGTGCTCAGTGTGAAGTCTGAAGTCACTCAAAACAAAAAGCCTAGTGATTCTCAACACTTGAGATCACTGCTATCAACTCAAGTAGGGGATCTGTTAGACAGGCTACTATCAAATACCTGGATTTACTACCAAACAATTCAAAATTTACTCTACTCAACAGAGCACCCACAGAGGGAGAATGTTCCAGAAGACCACAGCAACCCCATTTCCCTGATCGTCAAGATAATATTAGTGCTACACCAAGAACAGACTGAAATAAGGTAACCCCACCCATCTAATCCACCAGGTCTCAGTTATGTAAGCCAAATGGGATCCTTCATCCAGGTTCAAATCCTTGATGACAGCTGTTTTTTTGCACCGACATAGCATTCAGCAACAGCACATTAATTTGGAAATTAGTTTCATTGGATGAACAGGCCTAGATAGAGAGATGCCTTCACTTTGCCCGTTAACTGTCTTTGTCTGACTTCCATTATGATCTTTTCACTGCCATACACAGTGATAACTGGTTGATCCTTCCTTCCCACCACTCTGTCCTTTAAATTGCAAAACATATGCACACACAAAATACAAAATGTTGGAAGAACAAAAGAATACAGTTTTTGTAATATACAGGGTTTGCAATATAATCCTGTTTGCAATATAATCCTATAATCCTGTATGAGACAAATGGAGACTGTATGACAAGGTGCCCTTAAACTGAATAGACAGAGCCAGTGTGATGTAGCGGTTAAAATGTCAGACTAGGATCTGTGAGACCCAGGTCAAATCCCCATGCTGCCATGGAAGGTTGCTGGGCGACCTTGGGCCGGTCACACACTCTCAGTCTAACTTGCCTCACAGGGCTGTTGTGATGATAAATCGGAGGACAGGAAAAACCCCATTGGAGAGAAAAGTGAAATATACATGAAGCAAATACATAAATAATATGTTATTTATAATATAAGTTATTCTAAGCCTTTTCAGGAAAACAACATCATCCAGTGTCCCAAAAGCTCTGCAGAATTAGACACAGATACTTCAGCCAAAAATCAAATATGATTTTTCAAGCATTCCTGAATCATCTGTTGCTCAAAAACACTTTATGTAGCACATGTAAATCTGTCCATGTCATTCTTCATCTTATTCCAGTCTCGTTCAAACCAGGACTTTTTGCAGTATATGTTCTGGGATTTCTGGGATTTGATATATAAAAAACCAGCAACAACTATGCAGCAATTTTTGATGTCAAAAAGTTACTTCAAGTAAGTATATAAAGGGAATTCTAGCAGATGCCATTTGGCTATGAGTACAGAAAGATGTTTGAATATAGCTGTTTCTTTTTCACTAAAAACTAATGGGAAGATTTTCAAGAAAACAGTTGTGGAAGACTGTTAGTGCTTCCTGTTTTAACTGCACAAATAAATGGCTACAAAATAAAATAACCGTTTATGCTGCAACTGGAGCTCCTCCTTGTGTATGGAAGGCACAACTTAAAAAATAGTCTATTCTTCATCTCACTGTTATTGCAATAACGTACCACATAATCTACCACCCAATAAATTCCATGCAGACATCCAAGTTATAGAATATTTCCTAATAAAAATATCTGTACTTGGAGAAAAAAGTGGGAATAATATAGATGAGAAATTAACAAAAAATCATATTAAAGAAAAATGTTTTAATAATGGGGGGTTGAAATAATTATTTTTTTCTCCTAAGAGAGGGAAAAGTGAAAATTTTCCTCATAAAAATACAGCAAAGAGAAATATTTCAGTGAGCTTCAAAAGGGAGATGCCAGTGTGAAATTACTGAAGTAGAAGAATTCCATATCCTTTGGGACTGCCCCACTTATGGGATGAGAAGAGAGGATAATTCAATTTATAGTGATGCTCTACTGCAGAATTTAATGGAAAATATTATTTTACATTACCAAATGCACAGCAAAATATACAACTCACAGAGACACTCTGTTATTCAGGTAAACTACAGACCATCTACAGTATTCCACAACCAGGCAGAAATGGAAGGGAAGGGGGCTGAAAAATAGAGAAGTAGAGAAGCTCGGCCACCTTCCAGCCTGCGTCCCACCCCAAAGGAGGCAGGTAGTGGGGCAAGGATTAGAAACCCCACTCCGACATTGGTGTTGTGCAATGCCAGGTCCATAAATAATAAGACCGCAGTCCTTCGGGACTTTCTGCTGGAGCACGACGTGCACCTGGCATGCGTGACTGAGACCTGGGTGCGAGATGGGGAGACAGTAGCACTCTTCCAGTTAGCTCCGCCTGGGTTCTCGGTCCTTCACCAATCTCGGACAACAGGGCGAGGGGGAGGAGTGGCTCTGTTCATTCGAGAGGCTTACTCCTTCAGGGTGCTCCCGGTGCCAAGGCTCACAGGCATTGAGTGTGCCGGCTTTGTGTGGGAAGCCGGGGAGAGTTTGGCTGTTTGGTTGGTGTACCGTCCACCCAACGCACCGCCTGACAGTCTGCTGTCCCTGGTGGAGGCCATGTCGGGCTGGGCGTTGGAGCACCCTAGACTGATAATCCTGGGTGACTTCAATGTCCATGCTGATGATGCGGCTTCCTCATGGGTGACGGACCTGATGTCTTCCATGGCGGTGCTGGGACTCTCCCAGTATGTAATGGCCCCCACTCACCGAGCCGGTCACACGCTTGATTTGATCTTCACAGTGGGGGTTACAGTGGACCGGATTACTGCTACGGCAGTTCCATGGTCAGACCGCCATGCCCTGAGGGCCCAAGTTAATGTGTCACCCCTACCCTGTTTGGGCAGCGAGCATGTTTTTGCTTGCCCGCAGAGCCAAATGGACCCAGTGTGGCTTCAGATGGCTCTGCGGGATCCTATGCCCCCTTGTGGCTCATTAGATGAGCTAGTCGAGGACTGGCAAAACCGGCTCTCAACAGCCATTGACGAGATCGCTCCCAGATGCCCTCTGCGCCCACGCACAAGGCTGGCTCCCTGGTATACCCAGGAGCTGAGGCTGATGAAGCAAAGGCTTAGACGGCTAGAGAGACAATGGCAGTGTGCGCGTGATGAAACAACAAGAGCATCTTATAGGACGTTTATGAAATCCTATGAGGTGGCAGTCAAAGCTGCGAAGAGGGAGTTCTACGCAGCCTCAATTGTGTCTGCTAGCTCACACTCAGCACAATTATTTAGAGCAATTCTGTTTCTAACAGCTCTGCCACAATGCAGACAAAACACATGGGAATTGGACATCGGCTGTGAGGCTTTTGCGAGCTACTTTGCAGGTAAAGGCTTGGCGCTCCGCCGCGACCTCCCCGCCACAGTTGAGACAGTGAGTGAACTCAAGGCTCCATGCACGTCTTCTGGTCCCATTCTGGATTATTTCGGTCCACTCAGCCTAGAGGAAGTTGACAGATTGATCTCAACTGTACGCCCAACCACTTGTAGCCTCGATCTGTGCCCCTCCTGGCTAATTAAAGCTGGCCGCAAGGGGTTGCGAAGCGCTCTCAGGGATATTATCAACAAGTCCCTCTCGGAGGGACTGTTCCCGGGGGCTCTCATGGAAGCGATGGTCCGCCCCCTCCTTAAAAAGTTTTTGCCCAGGCCATGGGACGGAGACAGTACTGGTCGCTCTCACGGATGACCTCCGGAGACATCTGGATCAGGGCGGGGCGGCAGTGCTGCTGTTGTTAGACCTGTCGGTGACGTTCGAGGTGTGCCCCAAGGGGCTGTGCTCTCCCCGATGTTATTTAACATCTATATGCGCCCCTTGCCCAGATTGCCTGGAGGCATGGGCTGGGCTGTCACCAATATGTGGATGACACCCAGCTCTATCTGATGTTGGGCAGTCAGTCTGACTCTACCTCAGAAGATCTGGATCGGGCATTGCAGGACGTGGCTGGATGGCTTAGACTGAGTCAATTGAAATTGAATCCGACGAAGACAGAGGTCCTGTGCCTGAATCGGAGTGGTATGGGGGTAGGGATCCCATTCCCAGCCTTCGGTGGGGCACCGCTGGTGCCAGCTCTGAGGTTCAGGAGTTTGGGAGTGCTCCTGGATGCTTCCTTAACAATGGAGGCCCAGGTAGCAGCTGCTGCCAAGGCAGCCTTTTACCATCTTCGGCTGATTAGGCAGTTGGTTCCCTTCCTCGAACGCAATGCTCTGGCTGCAGTGATCCATGCTATGGTCACCTCGAGGTTGGACTACTGCAATGCTCTCTACATGGGGCTGCCCTTGGTGCAACTCTGGAAGCTGCAGCTGGTGCAGAATGCGGCGGCCAGGTTGTTGATGGGCCTCCCCAGGTGGGAGCACACAGCCTGTGCTTAAAACTCTGCACTGGCTCACAATAGCATTCCGGATTCGTTTCAAGGTGCTGGTTTTGACCTTTAAAGCCCTTTATGGTCAGGGACCGGCCTACCTGAGGGACCACCTTTCCCCGTAAGTTCCCCAGAGAGCACTGCGATCAGGATCCCAAAACCGCCTGGACCTCCCTGGCCCAAAGGAAGTCAGGTTGATGGCAACCAAGACTAGGGCTTTTTCGTTTGTAGCTCCATCCTATTGGAACGAGCTTCCTGCCGAGACTTGTCTCAGTTCTGCAGGGCTGTGAAAACAGAACTTTTTAGGCAGGCATTCCGCTAGGAGTGACGTCCTACCAGCAGAGCCCTGTGTGAACTCTGATCCAACACGACGTAGCGCAGTGGCACTGCTGAATGTGTCCCTAAACTGCACTTTATTTTTATCGCCATCGAATGAATGTTTTATATTGACTTGTTTATGTTTTTAAATGATGTATTTTATTCTAACCACTGATTTAATATTTACAACGGGGTGTGTTGCTGGGCTTCTCAAAAGGCCAAGGATGCCTGATACCAATTCCGCCCTGTACCCCAGTGCTGCTTAAGTCTAAAACAAGAGCATGGCCTCAACATCATGGCCTTAAAACGACATTTCTGTGCCCCCCCCCCCCTTAACATTTAGCTTGATGAAAAGTTTAGGATAAATTTTGTTTTTGTGCCGTTCTGTTAGTAAAGGGCATAACACTAATTTTGTTTCAGGATTTTTCTATGCCAACAGTTTCTCCTATTACATCCTCAAAATGAGATATCACACTTCTTTTTACCCAGAAAGAAGTTCAAATTTTTAAAGACATGTCTTCGTATTTTGAACTTCTTTCCAGGGTTATTGATAAACCTGTCCTAAATCTTGATTTATTTTCTGAAAGGTGTTGTCCTTGACTATTCTAGGGTGTCCCATTCTGCTTTTAGAAACCTGAGCTTTTAATAGTCATGCTTGTTAGCACAAATAGTGAATTCTTCGTAGATTTAACTGTAGAAGTTCAAGAAACTCCATATGAACAAAAATGAAATGCAGGCTCCATCTTGACAGTAACTAGACCTGCACTTTCAATGTCATCTCCAGAAATTATTCCAATTTTCACTTTCACATTCTACCAAACATCAATGATTTCATAATTAGTACAGGTAACTGTGCCAATTTTCAAATCAATGGGCCAAAAGGCAAAACAGCATTTTTACTTTCCCTTGGGGGGGGGGGGATCCAGCATAATGAATATGTTTAACAGATTCAAGGACCAAACAGGTATAACAAACTAAACTAAGCATTATTCCTGTTTGGTCCTTGAATCTGTTAAACATCTTCATTATGCTGGATGCTAATTTACTGCTCACCCTCTACCTCTATGTATGGACTGGTAATTTTCCATTTAACTGTATCGGAAGAAATGTGCATGCACACAAAAGCTTACACCTTGAATAAACTTTGTTGGTCTTAAAGGTGCCACTGGACCCAAACGTTGTTCTAGGGATGCCAGTCCCCAGGTGAGGGTGGGGGATTCCCGATTTCGCAGGCTCCTGCCTAACACTGGCCAGCTGGTTGGCAGGGGAAGCCCCACCCCCAAGCACAACCACCAGCGGCTACCACTCTCCCTCCCCTCACTCCTTTGTCTTTATACTTATGTAATACCATTTTCTACATTGTTTAATATATCATATGTAATACCCTATGCTTTGTTTCACATTGCTGTAAGGCTACTCCTACTACATTGCTTATAGGATGTCTTGTCCTACTGACTGCATTGACTTGCACTGTGTAATCCGCCTTGAGTCTCAGTGACAAAGGCAGACTATAAATAAAGTAAATTAATAATTCGACTGGCTGATATCAACAGAGATCCTGTCCTGAGCTTTGCAGGCAAGACCGGTCAGGTCTCGTCTGGAGTAGCACCCTCAGGCCTGAGTAGTGAGACTTGGGAAAACAGATTGGAGCTGTAGGCAAAGAGCTAGAGTACAGGGCTTGTGCCTAGTGGACCCATTGATCTAACAAGGCAGTTCCTCCCAGGCCTCAGCTGAAGTAGGCTGAGTGGTGATTTGACCCAGCTGCACTGCTGGCAGTTGCTGGAGCTCCTGAGGCTGTGCTGTACTCTGGCCAGGATCCCGTGATGAAGTATTATTCTCAGATCACTGTTCTAAATCCATGGTGAGATTGTGTGCAGCCAGCCTCTATTATACTAACTCATCCCAGGCCTTTTGCCTCTGCTGTCCCTGCAAGGTGGGAGCGGGTCCTAGGGGGCTATGGGCTCGGTTTGTATCTTGCTTGGCACAGGCCTGGTGGGTATCTCAGGGGCTGGTGGCAAGGTCTCGCTCACAGTCTCCAGCAGGGTGCCTCTCCTGCTGGAACATTGTAAGCAGACTTCTCTGCAGTGCCAGGCCCACTTCGGTCCCTCTGGTCTTCCTTGTCCACTGGCCTCAGGTCCTCAGCTTCTTCCCCTTAAGACTCCAAGTCGAAGTCACTGGGCTGGTCAGAGGGGGCCGTGACAAATCCACACACAACAGGAGAGAGTTAAAAAGAAATAATCAGGGAGGGGCAATCCACCTTTTTTTAAGTTACCACTTACTCTCTTTAGTATTCTTGCCATACTCACCACTATAGATTTGGGTCCTAAAAAGCAGAAGCAGAGTCATGCTAGATGAAGGAGAATTTCCCATCTCCTGCCTCACACTGTAATCTGTTGTGTGCTCTAAAATTACATTGTTACAGGACTCCCAGGAGCACAGTAAATTGGGATTTGATAGTAGTATAAGGGGATCAGCAAAAACCACCTTCCACAAATGGAAGTGTCATTTCACTAGCAGAAATTGCTGTTACTTTGACAGAATGGCATTGTAGGCTCCAACCCATTTTAGTTAGAAGACCAATTTAAACATGAAATTATCTAGAAAAACCCACCCTAAACCAGGGAAATCTTGAAGCAACAGAGCTAGGCAGATTAAGAGTGTTAAATGGAGCACTAGAAACTTCTGTTTTGTTTTGTTTTCAGAAAAGTAACAGGCTTTCCTTTTGTATGTGGAAACTGTCATGGCAAACTTAAGTCCATTTTTTAAAAACCCCTAATAACATGAATACAGTTACTTTTACAAGCTGATAAAGCCAAGTTACTTGCTTAATTTTTTAAAGGGTGAAACCATTCAGGTCAATAATGAAGTAGAATAAATAAGCAGCAGAAACAGATCTGTAGTTAGGCACAATTATGAATGCTGTTTTTCTTCTTACTTATTCTTTGTCTCAAGGAGGAAGAAAATAATGATTTACAGGAAACCATCCTTAGAGACCACAATAACTGGGAACTTCTCACACAATTTCCTGTTAAACTTTGATCGAAATATGGTATATTCATTTTGTTGTTGAAAGGTAATTCAGTAACATGCCTGCATTTCAGATACAGATTAACTACACAATGCCATGTTTTCCTTACTACATTTAGTCATTATGCATACTGTGCCTCATTTGAAAATGTTTAAACACTACTTGCCTTTTTTCATTTATTTATTTCTCACACACAAACTATCTTTTATCAAAAATATAAATCTTAGTACTTCCTTGTTACAACAGCCATATAATTCATGGGTTACCATATCCATTAGGACTGGTTACTATAGTAATACTTTAGAGATAACCAGTTCCTTTTAACATCTGTGTGATACCCAAATGTGTGAAGAACAGTTTGCATTCCATCTACATGGGAGAACTCAGACATTTATGAAGCAATTATTTAAGTTCATTTTTGTCTTTATCCGTACCAGGATACATTAAAAATCTATGACTTCAAGAAATTTATCTTTCAAAAATAATGCAAACATCTGTAAAAGATATTATCAGTTAAAATAATCTGGATCAGTTAAAACTGAATTTATGAATCTCTTATGAATGGCTGCTTTTCTCTGTAAAGGAAAACCTGGGTAGAAAACAACTTTGAACAGTACAATAGTTCATGCACTTATATTATGGCTTGATACTAATGCCAGGGACTGATAAGTAACCAGAGGTATCTTCCTCCATACAAGTCACCTTTTACTCCTATTTTATGGTTATGAATTACTTGATCTGTACATATCAAAGATCATGGACTTTTACCTTCTACCTTGTAAAGAACAGTGATCTGATCAGTAATTACCATCAGCCCTTGTTTTTGGCGAAGATTATTTAGTTATTGTGGGGTGGGACACAGCAGTTACGAAACACAGAAGCAGACTAACACAGAAAAGGACATTGTATAAACTAGCAAAAATCTTCTAGCACTGATTCCAACAAAAATACCATCATAGTTAATGGTGGCAAGAGACACCCTATTTGAAGTCATCACTAGTGTTTTCTAAAATAAGCAATGTATTGTATATAATATTATAAAATGGGGGGAAACAAATATTTAAGAAACTCAGAATGTATTCTCCAGAGTTACATTAAGTGTCTGTTCACTTTTTAAAATAATATATTTTAATCACAGCCAACAATTAGAATCCAATTTAGCAAATATCTAATACATGAAAACTATTGATCACTCAGTTAAATCCCCAAGGCAAAAAAGGCCATTCAGATGAACTTGATTTCAGTCAATCCACCCTGACCATGACAGTCCTTTCCATGCTTGTGATCTTTTAAATATTCCTCTTATTAGTTGCTATGATCATGAGGACCAAAGGTTCTATTACTAATATATGATTTTGGATCTATGATAGCATCCTGCAGTCACAAGGACTGTACAGTTGAGACTAACATAACAGTCTGTATAAATGTATTCAAATGTTTTGAAACTTACATCTTTTCAACTAAGTTAACTGTCCAGCCAAGTGCTGCATTTCTCTCACATCCCAATTACCTGCCTAAGGGGCTTTAGCATCTTCCTAAATTGTGGTTTTAGTCTCTTTAAGTGGCAGTCCAATTTTTGTAAACTTCACTAAGTAAAGAAAAATACATGCTAATACCAAAATGCTATCATTTACAGCAAATTCCAAATCATTTCAAGGGGATAGCTACCATTCTTTCTTCTCATTTTGCATAAACAATGTTCAAGCAACCCAAACACATTGAAACTTCTCTCTTGATTAATGAAAAAAGTCAATTCAGAGACAAGCAAGAATCAACACTGGCAAGATCTGAAAAATTACAGCATTCTAAAAGATAATTAAAGTCAGTATTTTCAACTACTTACCCTCAGGTCTACGTAAGTCTGCTGGTCACTTTTTATTCCATCTTCTTTCAGAGACACTGAATTTGCCATTTACCCGATCTAAAAAGTATTTAAGGATGTTGTTCTTGTTATTGAGGCTGCAGCTGTAAAATCAAACTGAGCCAAAGACTTGTGCTGGTACTACACCTTTACAAAAACACACATTATAACACAACAGGCGATACCTGTTGAAACTCAAAACAGAGCCTACTTTCCTCAAGTAGAGAAGTTCATAAATAACATTTCTGGTTGACGGTCAAATCGGCTGGGCTGCTTCAAGTGGCAGCAGTATCTATTAAACTTACCTCGTCTGTTGGTTGACTGAGTCAGCATGTTGCTATGTAATAAGAAGGTGTGGTGAAACATCTTTCCAGCTCTGAATCATGCTGGTTAAGCTGGATAAAAAAATTTCAAGTCAACCTAAGAAAGGGTAATTTCACCAACCCCCTCATATGTACACAGCTTGTATCCATAAAAGCAGTACTGGAAAGGCTGGTTTTTGGAGGCACTACAAAGACATTTTATACTCTGTTAGAGATGTGCTTCTACGGATGTTGTCCCACTGTCTAGGAAGAACTTTTATCATACATAGTTAAGCATGGAGGAGTTCTAATCACTACAGGCCTCTTTGGATGCTTCCAAAAGCTTCTACTTTCCACTAGTGTTGCCAGGATATTCAGAATTCATCTCAGCAGCTCAACATTCTTGCTTTTGTCCAGAACTTTTACACAGTGCAGAAATGAAGTAGCCTAACACCTCCTGCACCTCTTCCTTTCCCAGTACAAACACATGCCAAACATATGCATTCATCCAAATTTTTATCTTGCTTTATTTCCATCATGGAACCCAAGGAGGCATAAACAGGCTTTGCGAGATGTCTTCAGTCAGTGTGGTACACTGGTTATAGTGTCTGATGTGAATCTGCACTCCGTCATGGAAGCTTGCTGGGTGAACCTGGGCCAGGCAAACACTCTCAGCCTAACCTACTTCACAGAATTGTTGTGAGAATGAAATAGAGGAGGGGAAAATAATGAATTCATTATTTTATTTATTTACAAGATTTATTTCCCACCTTTCTGCC
This sequence comes from Gekko japonicus, assembly GCF_001447785.1. Classification (NCBI taxonomy): domain Eukaryota; kingdom Metazoa; phylum Chordata; class Lepidosauria; order Squamata; family Gekkonidae; genus Gekko; species Gekko japonicus. The sequence continues at coordinate 437,856 of NW_015168076.1, read as the reverse complement.
CTCACAAGGGCCACCAAGGCAGTGAACAATTTAAATTATACATGATGAAATCACATTTTAAAGCCATTAAAATCAACCACTCCAAACCACACATCATTAAATAGAGTTGCCAACCTCCAGCTGGTGGCTGGAGATCTCCTAGGATTACAAATGATCTCCAGGTGACAGAGATAGGTTCACCTGGAGAAAATGGCTACTTTGGACTCTATGGTATTATACCACACTCAAGTCCCTCCCCTCCCCAAACCCCACTCCCCTCAGGCTCCACCCCTAAAATCTCTAGGTATTTCCCAGCCCAGAGCTGGCAACCCTATCATTAAAACAATTAAAAACAGAGTTAAAATACATACAAAACATATTAACAGCAATTAAAACACTGGTTAGGAAGGAGGGATCACTGAGAGAATGCCAAATGAAACAAAAGAATTTGTTACGCACTGGTGGAAGACAGCAACAAAAGAGGACGGACAAATCTCCCAGGGGGGAGAGTTCCAGAACTTTGATGCCATGACTGAGAAACCTCTCTCTTGGCGTTGCCCACCTGCCTAATCTCAGAATGTGGGGGCACCCAAAGCAAGGCCTCTGATGACCATAGTGGTCAAGAAAATTCATAAGAGAGTAGGTGGCCTTTCAAGTATATCAGTCCCAGCAACTGGCATTGTGTCCAGAAACAAATTGGGAACCAGCGTAGATGGGCCAAGACTAGAGTGATATGGGCCCTACCACCTACTCCAGTCAACATCCTGTCTGCAGAATTCTGTACCAACTGGAGTTTCCATACATTTTTAAAGGGCAGCCCTACGTAGAGTGCATTGCAGTAATCTAATCTCCATGTAACAGGACAAGCACCACAGGGGCCAGATATTTTCTTTTCAGGAAAGGCCTCAGCTGGCTAACCAGTTGAAGCTAGTATAAGGCACAATGTAAGTAGTTTTGGATCCCCCATTGGGGAGAAAAGTTGGGTATAAATAAATGAAGAAAATAAATAAAAATTCAGACCCAAACCTGCTTCTCTTCAGGTTACTGTGGCATGCACATTCAGCCACACCTAGGCATCAATGTATCAGCTTGTCCTTGACACTAGAAACAGGGTACCCTTTTCAGCTCTCTACCCCTTGTCCGTGAATCAATCAGCCTCTTCTACTCCCATCCCCAGAACCACAGTTTGCATTCTGCACAAAGAAGGAACATTCTTCCCCACACTTTGCAGTTATATTTTGCTACTACTAGGTTACACCATCAGAACTGTTTTACTTTCTAGCCGATGTCGCAATAACAAACAGCCGACACAAAAAAATCTACTTTACAGTATATTCTTCTATGAACCATTCTGACTGAGATTTTTTTTAGCTGCACTATGAAAACTATAGTGCTGCCCAAGTAAGCATCACTAAATTCACATATATAAGTGTAAGAAGGATCTCATACAGCATACAAAAGTCCTTAACCTTGCACATGAGTGAGATACCTGGAAACACTACTTCCTACATACCACTAGGAGGCAGAGAGCTCCTTTAGCCTTCAACGAACTATAATTTGTGGAATTTTTGATGTATTACTCATTGATTTATATGTGAAGGTACTTGTAAACTGTAAAATAAAATAAAATTGTTTATGGAACAAGCCATAAGTTTTGCATATATTTTACAACCCTAACAAACTGATAGCCTATTAAAACTACTTTTTTTTTTTTACTTTGCTCAGTGAAAGGGCACAAAGTGCCTAGGCATCATCTCATGTTGAAATGCTATTGGTAAACAAACCACAGCAGCAAAAAGCTTGACCTTTTGCTTTGGTTCAGGAATTAGCAAGAGACAGTCCAAAATAAATAAATAAAAGCATTGTATGTTTGATGCTAGCAACAGCTTCATCTCATGACTGTATACATGCCCTGCACAATTTACAAAAACAACTGATATAAAAATACATTTTGTAGTTTATGAAGATGTTTGACAGCTGTTTCATCTACTAATTCAATTGAAACCCAATCATCAGCCTTTGGCTGGAGCACCTCTTTGTGCCAATTGGGGGATATGGGACAGAAGGAAATGGGAAGACCAGCAGCTGCTCAGCTTTGAATCTACTTGCTGATCATGCTGCTTGGCAAATATGGCCTGCACCCTAGATAGCCAACCCAGCACCCACTTGCCTAGGAATGGGACAGTAAGGTGCAATGGAATGGACTCTAGCTTTCAATCTGTGTGTGGGCTATAAATAAGGAAAGAACCAATCCAGGCAAAGGTGCAGTCTGCAGTTTGCCTTTCCTCTACTCACGTCATTTTTAGCTGTGTCATGTTTGTTACCCTCTTTTGCTATGGACTTCAGTTGAGAGGGACTGCAAAGGAATTTCAGAATGCTACCTAATAGAAGCCCTGACCTGGATAGCCCAGGATAGTCCAATCTCACCAGATCTTTGAAGCTAAGCAGGGTCAGCACTGACTAGTATTTGAATGGCAGACCAGCAAGGAATACAAGGGTCCAAGATGTGGAGGCGAGCAATGGCAAACTACCTCTGAATGTCCCTTGCCTTGAAAACCCTACACAATCGCCATAAATCAGCTGTGACTTGATGGAACTTTTCACCACAACCTAACTGGAGTGTATGAGTAAAGGTATACAACGCTGATTGAAAGGATTCGTTCTTTCCATTCTTGCCATCACAACTGGTATTTGAGCATCAGACAGGGGCCACAGTCATGGCTAAGCAGGGATATGGTATTGTGGGGAGATAGGGCACTGATTTTGGATTTCTAATCAGATTCTAACACGACTATTTTGATTTACATCACCTGTTTTGCTGACCTAGCATTTGGTTTCGCAAAGGACAAAAAAATTAGGATCCCAAATCCTGCTCTTTCCAAAACCTCATCACTACCCATTTTTAAGCCCTAGATACATCAGTGTTAACTGTGCATTTTCAATGGAATAGAGTAACACCAGCATATTCTGCAGATATGCCAGCATATGGAATTTATTTAGAATTGTAGACCTCTGCAATTGGTTTAAATGGACATCAGGATTACTCTGTAAATGTGTTAAAGTTAGCAAAGTAATCTGATGGTTTTTCCATAAAGTATAAAGAAATTGACATACGTGGCTCCATAAAGTGAGTAAAGAAACTGACATATGCAATAAACGTAATAACTTTCTGAATTCCCTAGCTCATTTGTAATTTTTCTGTTCCTGTTCTGTTCTTCCATGTGTTATAGTCTGCTTTTTTCTTAATTAATTTTAGTTGTATACTAAGAGAGGAACTTCTATTGAATAGCCAGTCATTAACGTGTTCGGCCCTAATGGACAATGGCTTTCCTTAAACTCCTCGTTTATATGCTGCTAAATATCTACTGCACTTCTAAGTCTGGTAAAAATCCCTGAATTCCAAATTGCTTGTAAGAGGCAAGCATTTGAAATCTATATCACTCTTGCAAGGTCTTGGATTATGAATGCCATTTTTTATTCAAATGAAAAGCTGCTTGGCTTAAACAATGAAGCTGCCAAGAAATCAGAACAAAAATATTTACTGAACTGGTTTTTGTAGATCTGTTTTCCCCCTCAGCTTCTTTTCTATAACAAATGAAGTGAGAAACTACTTCAGGATATGAACAGATTGCTTCCAGTTTGAGGAATACTTGTACAAGTATGCATCATGTCAAGCAAAAATTTTCTCTGCCTGCTGGTCTTTTGGTTATTCATTTATATTTTATTGATTGGCTATTCATTTATAAAGGAGACCAGTACTTCAGTGACAAAGCAGATTAACTTCTGTTGTGCCAAGTACAGATGAAATCTTTCGATGGCACTCCATACCTATCTGCTCCATAACTATCTGCTCTCCAGCATACTTTACTGTCAGCTTCCTATTCATACCCAACCTAGAGTTAAACCATGTATTATAGTATCAGCTTACTACATTCTGGGTTCTCCTTGAGTTACAGTTTGCAAGTTAATTATCACTAAAGAACATCAAGAAATTTGCATCTTCCCTTTTGAGTTTTACTTGCAGTGCTATTTATGAAATAAGGCACAGACAGTTCTGAGAGCTATGTTCTTAATACCTGGTGTGGTTTACTTCAGCTTTCTGTGCACCAGCAGCTGACCCAGGTTTTCAAGAATGCCCTTGTGTAAAGGGGTCAGCAGGATTACAGAGGGGACATGTGCTTGCACAGCTGTGATCACTTCCAAGTTAGTCAGAACCTTTTGATTGTTCTGGGCTGCTGTCAAAATCTCCATATGTTCTTCCCTGTGGAGTAAGAGTTCTAGCCTTGCTTCCTCTCCTCTTTTTTGCTACCATTATTATTATTGTTGGCCAGGCGTAGAAAATGTACATTTGTTACCCATTTAGTATTTCTTATGGTAGGACTTAAACCCCTCTATCCTGATTGTCATTTCAATGTTTGTCCCCCCCCCCCAGGGAGCTAGGGAGGAGACAGTGTTTTAGTGCACAGCTGTGTTTCCCCTTGTCATCTGCCACATTGTCTCCCTTCACTGAAAAATCTCCTTCCCTCAAATGGTTAATTCCAACCACCACCCCACACACACACACCCAATTGAACTTAAATCTTCCTTAGGGAAGTAATGTGTTTTTCCTGTGTTTTCCCTTCCATGTGAGTCTTAAAAAAAATTACAACCAGCAAACAGAAAAGAAATAGAAAATATAACAATGGCAACAAGTCTACATATAAGCATCTATTAAAAGTTTCCAAATATCTAATATGCCCATACACAATTGTCATCTATATGCCACACATTCAAATATTAATAAGGTTGTAAAAATCCTCAGTTCATTGAATTACTGAGGGTGGACATTAAGTTCCCCACTATTGGCAATAGTAAGGGTATACTATGGAGTGTCCATTTACATTGACCATCAGCCTTCAGGAGATAGGCAGATAGTTTAAAAGTGCATAAGCATCCTCAGAATTGTTATGAGTGATGACTTATTCCCCAAAAGACCAAATAACAGTGGTTCCCCAAAGTGAGCGGAACCACTCCCTAGGGATGGTGGGATTACCTGGGGGACACTATAAGGCATGGGGATGGCAGGGGAGTGGCTGGGGGTGGGCCCCTTTGACCGCATTGTTCATTTATTTATAATTGACCAGAGCCTCGAGCTAAACGCCTTCCTTGCTTCATCTTTAAAGTTTAAATGCTCTTGTTGCTTTTAAAGCCACTTCCTTTGGTCATGTGTATTTGTATTTATGATTCTGAGTTGTCACAAGATAGCCAGTTATTGGTAATAGCTATTGATTTCCCTATAAATTAGTTACCATACATTTGTGGTAGGTAAAGGTTTGTGTATGTTTGCTAAGTAGATACATAAAAATATTTTATGCTATAAATTGCCTTCATCCTGATATTTTCATTAGTAAGAGTGAGTAAAAATATGATTCACACAATATTGTTTGCTGTATATTCATTTTCTATATACAAGTTTAGATCAGAGCATTTTTTCGTGTGCGTGCATAAAAGTCATGCACTCATACAGATAAGTTTGTTTGTCTGGGAATCTATAGCTATAAAAATGAGTAATTTTTTTCTCCAAGAAACTAAAAGTTTCTGCCTCTGCATATTGCTGAAATCTGGTGGAAACTATTGATATTTTCAGTAAATATGCCACCAGAGCTCTAGTCAGACCAGTATACTGTGTTTCGAGCAACTGTCAGCATTGCATGAATGGCTGAAAATGTGACAGATAAATTGTGCAGCATAGTAAGGGCAATAAAAATTGCATTACAGCTGAATGAGTCAACTTTGCCAGGCAATTAATCTTTGGTTCTTGCTTATGTCCACCTTATAAAAGATGAAAGTTTGGCTCAAGAGTTGATATTTGCAGGGCAACTAAGAAGAGATATTAAAGGGGAATCAGCATTTTGTGTTGTTGGACAGTTCTTCAAAGACAAGGAAATTCCACTTACTAACACACTTGCTTGTGCAACTGATGGAGCACCATCAATGACCGGTCACTACCGTGGGTGGGTTGCTTATTGAAAAAAAGCAGTGAGAAGTGTCTTTACTATTCATTGTGTCATTCATCGCCAACATCTGATTACAAAAAACCGCAGTGATCACCTGTACAAGTCTTACACAGTTTCAACAAATATTTCATGTATGTACAGAGAAAAAAGAGGCTTACTTGTTGATTATATTCTTGCAGTTGATGTAGAAAGTGATTTATTGTAGAAATACATTTAGGCTATGATCACACACTAAATAATCCACTTTCAATCCATTTTCAAAGTGAATTTTGTCAGTTAACACAGTAAAAATGCAGTTAAAAAGTGCACTGAAAGTGGATTATTGAGTGTGTGTGATCGCATCCTTAGTTTCGCTTCTCACCTAGTCCGGGAGTCAAAGCTTGAGGCCAATATGGCGATGCTTCGGGGCAGACAAAAGACTCCAGATCCAACCCGCTGCCAGTGTCTGGTTCTTCGTCGCACCCTCTGCTTCAGGGACCCCTCTCCTGGGGCCCCGCTAGGAGTTCGGATAGTCCAAACTTCCCCCAACCGTGCAATTCGAGTGTCTGCCGCAGAACACCTTGATCACGCTGCGCCGAAACTGGAAGTCTATCTCCATTTAAGCATTTTTAAATAATATTTTTATTGTTTTTACAAGTATAAACAAACATATATATTTCGTATTTCCATATGATTCGAGTCTATCATTTTTCTTTGTCTTTCATCCAAATATACACCCTCGACCATCTCTTCCAATGAACTTCATCATTTTTGCCTTGCATTAATACATTTACTTTATCCATTTCTGCTATGTTTAGCAGCCTATTCGTCAATTCTTCCTCGGAATTTTGTCTGATTTCCAGTAGTTAGCCCACAAAATTCTAGCAGATGTTATTATCATTATCATTAAATACATATCATGTTGTCTAATATTTTCTGGAATCACATTCAGGTTCAAGTTTCAAGTTCACATCTGTAATTTCTAAACTTATCCTCTGTACCTTGTGCCAATACTTTTGGATTTTTGTACAATTCCACCACATATGGTAAAAATGTACCAACCATTCTTTTACATTTCCAGCATTTATTTGTGGAATTCTTATAACATTTCGCAATTTTTTCTGGCGACCAATGCCATCTAAAGAACATCTTATATATATTTTCTTTATATGCTGTGGCCCTCATAAATCTAGCAGTTTTCCATATTTTCGACCAAGCATCCGTATCAAGACTGTGGCCGATATCTTCCATCCAGGAAATCATAGATGGTTTTATTGTCTCCTCTAACATATAATCCACCAACAACAAATTATATAGCTTTTGAATCATTTTATCGTTGGAGGAGAGCCAGATTTTATCCAATTAATTCTTGCAGGTTTCTTTTTTTTTTCTTTTCTTTTTTTAAAATAAGATTTTTATTCTTTTACATAATAATACAAAGCAGAGAAATGAATAGCACAAACACCTAAGACTAAAGATGGCGGGGGGGGGAACGCATAAAGGGGATATATTAGTTAAGAACGTTCTTCCCTTACGACTGTCCTGACCATTGACATCTGTAACCAGGGACAGCAGCATACCATACATAAAAAATGAGTCATTAAAACATAGAGCTCAACACTTTAGTGAAGATATCTATTGAATCCTAATGGGCACCACCTATGGTAAATCCGGTTCTGTTCTGGCGAAATTCAGCCAATATCAAGAGGCTGCACATCCCAACTGCGCCCATAGCCTGAGATCTGGCATCAATCAGTTGGGTATTGTTGTACTCATCTAAGCAAAGACCCCTGTGCAGTTCACGCGAACAGAAGGAACTTCATAGGAACATCCATCTGTGATAGATTTGATTTGTGGGAAGGATGTCGTGTCTCTCCATATACCTTATCACTGGGGACCAGATTTTTTTTTATTGGCAACAGCTAAATTAACAATAGCGGCGGTCTGGAAATCCCCAAATCCGCCAACACTGACTCTGTGGCATGATAAGCTTTGGGAACAATTTGTTATGGCCAAAATCTCAGACCAGAGCCGAGAGAACCAGCCAACACAGCCTGGTCTTTACACAAAATTCTTGCAGGTTTCAAACCCATGTTCTGCGTCTTTAGCATATCTAGATTTTAATTGCAGATACTGCCACCAGGATAGCTGTACATTGTGTTTTAACAATTTTTCCTCCGTTTTTAACTCATTATTCTTTTTTAGTAAGATTTCATACGGTTCTCTATTTTTTGGTATTATTAACTATGGTTTTACAAACGTCTCTAAGGGTGCTACCCATTTAGGAGTTTTTAAGTAGTATTGTACTTTTATATTGTTCCTTATTTTAACTAATGCTCCTCTTAATAAATTATTATGGAAGTTAGAATGGATTTTGTCCTTCTCATACCATATGTAAGCATGCCACCCCATGAGCAAATCATAACCTAACTTTAATGTTCTTATATTTTCCAAAGTTATCCAGTCTTTAATCCAGCAAAGGGCAGCTGCTTGATATCCATTTAAGCACAAAGCAGTGAATACAATTAAAGCCCATGCTCTCAAAGATCGAGTGTTCCAGGAGCTCTATGTAGAGAATGAGGAAGATTTTGAATGTTTGCTGCTTCATAACTGAAGTTCATTGGCTATCAAAAGGGAACTGTGAAACACTTTTATGACCCTTTTGACACTGTTGTACAGTTTTTTAAAGAGATCAGGCATGATATTGCTTATTTATCAGAACTATTTCCAAAGTTCAATTAAATTAATTTGCAGTTAAGACCAAATGTCACCTCTATGTTTATTTCAAAGTTCATTTGAATGCAATATAGGCTGCCACAAGCTAAAATTTCCAAGCAGAGAAAGATAGGATACAAGATGAATACAAGATGAATATTTATGTATTATATTTATACCCCGCCCATCCTGCGAACAGGCTCAGGGCAGCTAACAAGAATTGTACAATGTACCTAATTAGCATCACCATAAAAGTTTAAAACTACATAAAACGTTTTGTTTTGCTTTTGACCATCTGAGAATATGCTTCATGAAGATATGTCTCAGCAATCTGAGGATCTTATTTCGATGGGAATTCCAGATTAAGTGAAAAATCCATTTTCAGACACTGAGGAAATTGTGGTAGTAGAAGAACAACTAACTAAGCTACAAGATGATGTTGAGCTAAAGCCAAATTTTAAAAAATCATACCAAGAGTTTTGGTTACATGAGGAAATTTCTGATCATTATCCTGTACAATGGACAGTGCTTAAGAAGCTCCTTGTTGCATTTCCAACATTGTATTTGGTGGAATGTGGTTTTACTGTGGTCATCCAACATCTCTCCAAGCAAAGAAATTGACTCCAGATTACTACACATGGTGATTGAAGACTCCTGCAAAGTGATTTTAAACCAGACATTGGAATATCTTCGTCAAATCCATCCATCACATTAAACATTTACTGAACACTGAAGTAGTAACGCTCAGAGCAATCCTGAGCAGCCACAGCAGTGTTAGTCAGCTCCCTAAGGGGTTAGTAACCTGGCAGCCAAGCAGGGAAAAGGTGCTTCAGCAGCATAGTATGCTGCTGGCGTGATGGTGTCCATGGCAATTCTGCCCCATTGTGCCTCACCAGTGTTGTTGTGAGGCAGGGGTGCCCCAAGAGGCAAGGCAGTCCAGGCCAATGGGAGCCACAAGTCGAGGGGGGAGAGACCAGGCCATGGCACTGCAAGGGGGCAAAGAGGAGCCGCCTGGAAGAGCCCCACACCCCCTCTGGTGCCCCACCAGGCAGCAGGGGGGCAGTCAGGTTGCCACCTTCCAGGTGGGACCTGAGTTTCCCCAGAATTGCAGTCCCTCTGGTGGGAAAGGATGCTGTGGAGGGTGGAGTCCCTGGGCTCACACCTCATGGAGGCTCGTGTCCTCCTTAAGCCCAATCCAAAATCCCCAGGAGTCTCCCTGATGTGATCTGGCATCCCAGCCTCCCCTCCCCCACTGGAGGCCCGGAAAGACCCGTCCACCCTGGGACCAACAGCCATAAACCACAGCAGTACCTAAAGCTGACACCCCCAACAGGGAGGTGAGGGTGCCATAGGCTGACAATGGACAGGGTTGTGTGGCACCCAGATGCCCTTCCACACTGCTGAGGACATCCACGCACCCCTGTGGGTCACCTCCACTAGAGGCACTGCAGGAAGAATGGTGGGGTGGCGGGGCACCTCAGAGAGACTTCAATAGGTCCCTTAGGAGTCTCTCCATGTAATCCCTCCCCACATCAAGAAGCCCCTCTAGGTGCCCGGCAGCTATGGTCACAGATGCTGAGAGGCCCTCTATCCATTGCTGGCCCCTGGCTATGGCACACCATCACTCTCAATGGCTCTCTAGGTGCTCCCACTCAATGGCTCCCCACATGGAGGACAGGGTGGGCAGGAAGAGCTGGGCCAGCTGCAGGCCCCGAGCCCAGGGACCAGGCAAGGGGCACTTTCCCGCTCCCTCCCTTGGCCGAGCAGCAGGCTGCAGCTCCAGGGTGGGGCCAATGGCCTGGACCTGCTCCCTCTGTCTGCCGCACCAGCCACACTGGCATATGACGACATCAAGTCTGCCACCTCCATCAGCACTCCCTCTGGCAGGGACCATGACACTCACTACACAGAACCTTCAACACTGCAGCCAGCCACAACAACAGGAGATCAGTAGGCACATGATGGCCTCAGCTCCCTGCACACCCTCCTCCACCACCCGCTTATAAGGGATACCTGTCACCATGAGGGTGTAAACATGCTTTCCAAGTGGAACCAAATGAATTGTTCCACAGCTTCAGGGTGAACATTTCCGTCTGGACAGCATGTTCCAGGACTGACACTCATTCTGCTGTTGTGTGCCAGAAAGCATGGTGCTGGGAGGTCACGGAGCTGCTCCTGGCAGTGGCTAGATCAAAGCTTGCATGCTCAACTACAAGAGTAGCAGGCTGATAGCCCAGCCTAATCTCTTCAGAGCCTGGAAGATAAACAGCGTCAGCCACAGTAAGCACTTGGATGAGACACCACCAAGGAAGACTGGGTTTGCTATGAGGAGGAAAGCAATGGCAAACCACCTCTGCTCATCTCTTGTCTTGGAAATCCCACGGTCTTGGAGTCACCATGGGATTGCAACTTGACTGCACACAATTATTATTAGCCCTGACCAGGATGGCCCAAGCTAGCCTGATCTCATCAGATCTTGAAAGTTAAGCTAGGTCAGCCCTGGTTAGGGACTTGGATGGAAGACCACCAAGGAAGTTCAGGATTGGTACACAAAGGCAGGCAATGGCAAACCATCTTTGAAATCTCTTACCTTGAAAGGTCTACAGCAGAGGTGTCAAACTCATTGGTTACAAGGGCTGGGTCTGACATAAATGTCGTTTTGTCGAGCTGGTCCAAGTGTGGCATAAAATATAATGCCAGGTCCCAGAGATATAAACTTCATAAGGGACACAGGCACACTCAGTTAACAATATTATTTTTTATTCAAAATACAAACAAAAGCAATTGATTCCTAGCAGTGAAAGCAATTGATTTATGGGGAAGCCCACAAAAGCCCTAATAAATGCACTGAATCATATGCAAGACTAGGCTTTTTCTAAGGGATACCATAAAAGGGAAAGTACCTTATATTTCCATACATACCAGTTGCTTGCAAGCCAGGTAAGAGCCCTGGATGGGCCGGTGCTGGCCCCTGGGCCTTATGTTCAACATCTCTGCCCTACAGGTTCATCATAAGTCCACTGCAACTTGACAGCACTTTCCTCCTCCACCACCACCAGACAACAAACCTCAAAAATAGCCCAAAATGGATAGTCCAGCCAAGAGGAACAATCCCAGTAGTTAGTACAAGTTAACAAATATGTGTGGTGATATAAACAAAGATCAGGAAAACCAGATCATCCTTCATTAAATGGAAGTTGCATCCAGCATGGTGTAGCAGTTAAGAACACCGGACTCTAATCAGGAGAACTGAATTTGATTCCCCACTCCTCCACAAGAAGTCTGTTGGGTGACCTTGGGCCAGTCAAAGTTCTCTCAGAGGCAATAAGGAACCCCAAATAAATTTCCAAAAATAAAGTATCAATTTTATAGATATGCTTCCATGACCAGGGTGTTTTAATTGTTTAGGTGTTTAAGAGATGTGCTAGGCATGGCCCTCTTTGGCTTGCTTAAACATTCAGCAGAAGTGGGGGCATCACTAAAAGGCACTAGTGTAAAAGAGAAATCAGTTCTTCCAGGGAGAGTGTGAGACATATCTTCTCTTTGTAACATTCGCCGTTTTGCTGGGTATTTAACCAAACCTATACTGCTGTACATCTGAGGAAATGAGTGTTGACTCATGAAACCTCATGCTGAAATAAATATTTTTGTTTTTAAGATGCTACTCGATTCTGATTCATCTGTAATTTTGCTACAACAAGCTAACACAGATAATCCTCTGGAATTATATTCAAAGCTCAGACACTAGAGGCAAGAAAACATACAAATTAAAAACACAGACATTCAGTGCTCAACATGGAGGACAATATACACACAGTTGTGCATCTGAATATATTCTCCTTATTCAATAGAAGCCCCTATCCCTCAGCATTCCAACAAGATTCTGTTTCAATACATTAATGCAGAAACTGAAATATTTACTTAAAATTCTACCCAGTGTTGTGGTTATCACTGTTTCAGCAAACATGCATTTGTTAAAGCCGCCCTGAGCCCGCTTGCGGGGAGGGCGGGGTATAAATCTAAGTAAATAAATAAATAATAAATAAATTTATTTGTCTATGTGTTATTGATATATACCTAGTGGTACTGTTTACCTGTCTGCTGTTGAGACTGTCCCCCATCCAATAAAATACTACTTACCCTATTACAAAGACAGATCTCACAACTGATATTTCAAGAGTGTGAAATGTAAGACACATACTATCAAATCAATACATGAACATGTGTTCTTCTAGATTAAGAGGAATGAGCATTTTAGACAAAGTCTTTTGGCACATCATGAATTTCTTATAGTATGAATTTTCATAAGGAAAAACTGGTTTTAGCTGGGTATGTTTTAACTATTGCCGTAAGAAACCTTGAACCAAAAGGAAAGGCAGGATACAAATGCTTTAATAAATAAATTAGTAAAGGAAAAGCCACCCTACGATTGAAAGTGAAATGTGGCTACTTCCAAACAGTAGCTCAGCCCAGCTGCTAAGGGGAGAAAAACAATGTTAAGCTCCACCTTCCTGTTTGGATTGGTTATGGCCAGTTTTCCCACATGGAGGCTCTTTCCCCTTTGTCACTCCGGCTCAAAGGGGGAAGTCATAGCTTTGTGCTCATAGAACACATTGTCATGTAGAAGCTCCTCCCCCAAAGCATGGGCATCATATTTCAATAATTATTGATAAAATCTCAAATATCCCATTCCTGAGCAAGGTAGCTGAATGGGAGTAGCTAAACAACTTCAAGCTTTCCTGGATCACGTGAATTGTTTCAATCCTTTCCTACGTGGTTTTAGTCCTTGATTATGGGACTGAAACAGCCTTGGTTGCCCTGGCAGGACTCAGAGGGATGAAATGAGAACTGAGATGACTTGAGTGAGTTTGGTGGTGAACTCGTGACAAAGCTACAAGTGCACCTTATAGGATGCTTATGAAATCCTATGAGGTGGCGGTGAAGGCTGCAAAGAAGGAATTCTCAGCCTCCACTACGTCTGCTAGTTTATGCCCAGCACAATTGTTTAGGGTAATTATGTCCTTGACATCCCTTCTGGAGGGGAACCAAAATAGTAGGAATTTGACCATTAGCTGGGAGGCGTTCATGATCTTCTTTGCGGACAAACTCCTGTCGCTCTGCTGTGATCTACCCACCAATGTTGATGTGGTATGTGAACTGGAGAGCCCTTGGCCACCTTTGGATTCAATTCTTGATACCTTCAGCTGAACCAGTGCCTGGAGGCAGTGGACACAGGTTTATCCATTAAAGATTAATCCCAACAAGGCAAAAGTGCTATTAGCAAGCCGAAGGTTTAAGGTGTCACCCATTCTGAATGGGGTTGTACTCCCCTTAAAGGTACAGGTCTATAAATCTGGGGGTGTTCTTGGACCTAGGCCTACTGATGGATACTCAGGTGGCAGCTGTCGCTAGGAATGCCTTTTACCAGCTTCCACTAGTTAGCCACCTGCAGACTTTCCTGGGCAGAATCTGGCCACTGTGTGCATACCTGGTTACATCTAGATTAGATTACTGCAATGTACTCTGTAAAAGGATGCTCTTGAGAAATGTTTGAAATTCCAACTAGCATAGAATGCTGCACCCAGGATGTTGACTGGAGTCATAGGGACCATATTGTTCCAGTTTTGGCCCATCTACACTTACTCCCAATTTGTTTCTGGGCACAATTCAAAGTGCTATATGGTTTGGGACAAACATAATTGAAAGACTGCCTACTTCCTTATGAACCTACCCAACCCACTATGGTCATATTATGAGGCTATGTTTCAGGTGCCCCTGCCTTCTTAGATGCCTTCTTAGATCCAGGAGAAGCACCAAAACTCTGGAACTCTCCTCTAGAGTGATTCATCTGTCTCATTCAGTTGCCATCTTTTGTGAGCAACTGAATGAGTTGCTTTTTGTTTCATTTGCTACTAGGAAAAAGGCCTGTTGTGGAAATAAATACAACGGCCTCTAGAAAGAGGCTCTGGGCGGGTGCCCCGGCCTTGGACACTCAGTGTCAATTTGCTGTGGCGACATCAGCAGGGTATAATGACACTGAGTCCACCATTTTCTCCAGAGGAACTGATCTCTGCTACCTAAAGAACAATTGTAATTTTGAGTGATCTCCAGTCCTCACCTGGAGATTGGCAACAATGGTTCCCCAGAAGGGACTAGTTGGTCTGGAGGGTGGTCTATGGCTTTGTACCTGTCCGAGGTCCCATGCCTCCTGAAACCTCACCCTCTCCAGGCTCCATCCCTCACATCTCCAGGAATTTCCCACCTGGAGTTGGCAACCCTATCTCCTGCCCAGCCAATCATCAACCTACCTTTATTTCCCCCTCACTCTTCAGCTTTCCACCCCCCACACACCTACAGCCTCTCCCGTGCTCCGAAGCCCTGACTGCTACGTCACATTGGCTATCATATGGGGGCCACCTCAGCAGCATATAAAGATACAGAGCCCACCATTTTCTCCAGGGGAACTGATCTCTGCCATCTGGAAAGCAGTTGTAATTCTGAGTGATCTCCAGCCCTCACCTGGAGATTGGACACATTTTACCTCAGAAGAGCAAACTGTTTAGAATGTTAGAGGCAAAAGCCAATCAAGTCGCATATGCAAACGACCTCTGTGTTCCGAGGCAAAGGCCAATGAGGCTGCATATGCAAATAACCTCTGTGTTCTGACTGGCTATGGGGGGGAGAGCAACAGCAAAATGCTTCGAATGTTGGAGGCAGGACTCAGGCAAAGCAGCCAGTGCATAGGGAGACCCTCTGAATGACAGATCAGAGAGCGAACTGATTTTGGAGCATGTGGAATGTTCTAGAGAAGTGCCACCACCATTCGGCTTTTATATATAACGGAGATGGCACACATGGCCTGGCCCGATAAAGTGACATTTATGTCAGATCCAGCCCTTGTAACAAATGAGTTCGACATTTCTGCTCTATGGTATACGCGTTCGAAAGCAAGAAATTGCAAGTAGATAAATAGGTACCACTTCGGTGGGAAGGTAACAGCGTTCCGTGCGCCTTGGTGTTTAGTCATGCCAGCCACATGACCACGGAAACGTCTTTGGACAGTGCGGGCTCTTCGGCTTTGAAACGGAGATAAGCACCGCAACCCTAGAGTCGGATTCGACCGGCTTTCGAGCAAGGGAACCTTTACCTTTATGTATATTAACCTGTGGTTTTAATGATTTATTTTTGTTGGTTTAATGTTTAAGATGTGATTTTATTATCTGTGTTTCAATTTGTTAGTTACCTTGATGCTTAAGAGCTGCAGACTCTAATCTGGAGAACAAAGTGCAATTCCACACTCCTCCACATGAAGCCAACTGGGTAACCTTGAGTCAGTCACAGCTCTCTCAGAGCTTTCTCAGCCCCAAAAATAAGTCTAGCTTGCCACCTAGTGGTGCATAATGCTAAAAAGAGCTAGTATCTCAGACAGCCAGACAATCTTCGGATCTCCTTGCTATACCACACACAATGCCATATGATAATTGATTAATTAATTAATTACCTACCTTGATGGTCCTTATGAGGGATAAAAGGCAGGGTATACATTTTGTAAAACAGAATATATTCCACTGGGGGGGGGGATTTTCAAGGGTATTGAAAACAGATCAGCCAATATCATAATGCCCCTATATAAATCAATGGTGCAACCTCATTTGGAATAATGTGTGCAGTTCTGGTCACCACACCTCAAAAAGGATATAATAGCTTTGGGAAAAGGGCAGAAAAGGGCAACTCGAATGATAAAAGGTTTGGAACACTTTCCCTATGAGGAAAGGTTAAAGCGCTTAGGGCTCTTTAGCTTGGAGAAACGACGACTGAGGGGTGACATGATTGAGGTTTATAAGATTATGCATGGGATAGAGCAGGTAGAGAAAGAGGTACTTTTCTCCCTTTCTCACAATACAAGAACTCGTGGACACTCAATGAAATTGCTGAGCGGTCGGGTAAGAATGGATAGAAGGAGGTACTTCTTCACCCAAAGAGTGATTAACACATGGAATTCACTGCCACAGGAGGTGGTGGCGGCTACAAGCATGGACGGCTTCAAAAGGGAATTGGATAAGCATATGGAGCAGAGGTCCATCGGTGGCTATTAGCCACAAGGTATAGATAGGGACTCTGGGGCAAGTGATGCTGTCTTCTTGGTGCTTGGGGGGGGGACAACAGTGGGAGGGCTTCTAATGTCCTGATCCCACTGGTGGACCTCCTGATGGCACCAGGTATTTTTGGCCACTGTGTAACAGAGTGTTGGACTGGATGGGCCTTTGGCCTGATCCAACATTGGCATCTCTTATGTTCTTATGTTCTTAATCCCCATGTGGAAGCAGCCCA
Organism: Gekko japonicus; assembly: GCF_001447785.1. Lineage (NCBI taxonomy): Eukaryota > Metazoa > Chordata > Lepidosauria > Squamata > Gekkonidae > Gekko > Gekko japonicus. The sequence goes on along the minus strand of NW_015168076.1, from coordinate 420,856 downwards.
CATCACACACCATTTGGTATACATCCATCTTGTCCTGCACACTTAAAAAAATGGGTTGCGGCACGGGCCTTTTTTGCAGAGCCCAAAACACATTCTTTAATTCTCACACTTAGAAGAACATTCAAAACTTTCACCTTAATGTCATACTCATAGGTTATTACATCATTAAACATAATTCATAATCATTTCTACAAGGGAGGACTAAAGATTGTAAAGTAGGTTGAATATTGTATTCCTAGTTCTTTGGATCAGGACCCTTCTGAATGTTAATTTGTAAAATATCATGCATTTGTATATGCAATCATACTGGATTCAGATCAAGGCAGAAACTATAATAAAAAAATTTAAGCCACCATCATTATAAATACCATAGAAGTTTCAGATCACTATGGTACTCTACCGCTAACAGTGACATTATTATTTTATATCTTGGCTGTTCTTAGAATTGTGCTGTGAGCAATATGGGATCCCAAAATAGAGATGAAATAAAAGGAACACAATGGTAATACTGTAATACATGTTCTGACAGGCAGCTGCAATACTGAGTGGGTTAGAACTCAGAAGTAAAAGCAGATTTGTAGATGGTACAGTTACAAGATGTACTTGACAAGATCAAATATGTTGTCATACCATGTCATGTTAGTGGAACCATCTTGCTCTAGATGACGCTATGGTGATGTGAACTCACACTGACTTTATGAAGAGTCGGACTCGACTGTGCGACTGAACAACAACAACAACAACAACAATTGATCTCAAAGTAGCTGCCAAATAACTGTGCTGAAGATCACAGCCAAGGTCAGTATCCTCACAGTGTTAGTAAAAATCACAATTCCATTAAATATTAGAACTGCTGGTCAGATAGCATTCGTATTATAGTATACAAGGGGCGGACCCGCGATACTCGCGGGGGGGGAGGCAGAGGAGGAAGCAGCAGGAGGAGGTAAGTACCCCCCCATCCCACCGGTTCCCCCCGTCTCCTCCACCCCCCTTGATCTCCCCCCATTGCCTTTCCCCCCCCGGCTCCTCGCTGCTCTTTACGCACTGTCAGTTTCGGGGGGATTTAAACATCCCCCCGATATTTTTTACAGGGTTTTAGATTTTTGTGCACACCTGGGGACCGCAAGCCGCTCGGCCCGCACTGCTCTCTCCCCCACCCCCATCCCGGCACCGAAGCGAGGGCCAAGCGGCTTGCCGCTCGCCCCTCACTGTTGTCCCCACCCCCCCCCCCCCGGCTCCAAAGCGAGGGCCAAGCGGCTTGCCACTCAGCCCTCGCTGCTCTCTTCCCCCCCCTCCGCGGTGGCGGGAGGCCGGCTGCAGAGCGTTCCCTGCGCATGCGCAGGGGACGCTCTGTAAGTTTCGGGGGGATTTAAGCATCCCCCCGATATTTTTTACAGGGTTTCAGATTTTTGTGCACACCTGGGGACTGCCCCACGTGTGCACAAAACTCTCCCTCCCCTCCAGGTCCCCCCGATGTGCGGAAATAACTATCCGCACACCAGGGGGCGACTTCGGAATTAGATATATAGATACCGCATGTGCCTGGATTCTAAAAAAAATGCGTTGCTCAGAAATGAATGGATTTATTGTGGCATAAACTTTCATGGACCAGAAGCCATTTCACCACATCCATACTAGGTTATCCAGTGATTTTAAAACTAAATTTCTATTAAGGTGTTGTGGTCATGTTTACAGTTCCTAACCATAAAATACCTTTTCACAATTTCAGTTGCAAAAAATTGGAGCCGGTTCTGAGAAACTATGAGGAAAAGATAAGATTGAACCGACAACATTGTAAACTCTAGCTTAATACAGCTTTTGGCTACAAAGTGGGGACTGGACAAATCACAAGAGGCTTTATAGAGAGTCATCCTCAAGTCACAAGGCCATTTTTCACAAAGATGATAATGTTAGCAGGTGCAGTTACAGCTGCTGGCTGCTTATTTGTTTGTTAGGTTAACAGCCCAGAATGGTTTGCCAATAATTTACCCACCACATCTATTGTTGTTAGGAGCATGTTTGAATTATTTACTCATCAGATCTTGGAGGCAAATATGCAGGGGGAGTAACAGTTGAAGGCGCTTCTAGAAAAGGATTCAGAGACTGACAGAGACAGAGCTATGGGCTGGCTAAAAATGAAGTACTTTCTCTAGGAATCTGATGTGACGTAATGGATCTATTGCATTAAAGAGATCAGAGCGTTGGGCTAGGACATGGAAAACTGCAAAGCCATAAAGCTCATCCTAACATATCTCATAGCATCATTGTGATGAAAAAATTGGAGGGGGCGGGGGGGGGGGGAGACCAAGAACACTGCAGTGACCTCCTTGAAGAAAGAGTGGGATAGAACTATATAGATATGTAACTATTGTGTTCAGGCATGTAGCATATCTTTCTCTGTCTTGCTTTACACCCCCGCCTAGATTTTCATTTAAAGTTTTAGTGCGACCTCTCACTCAAACACTTCTGTAGTACAAGACAAATATATTTACTTTAAACAGAAGTTACTATTTGAATAGAAGTAGATAGTAAGATGTTTGGAAAACCGCACATCAAATTACTGTCATGCAGGGGTGAACTTACAAATCATAACGTTTTGGGTAGAGTGTGTAGAAGAGTAGAAATAGTGCTCACAGTTAAGAGGACATAATTAAATGTATCGACAGAAGTAGGTCCTGAAGTCTATCTTCAACAGCACTAAGTAAATTAAGTCTGTGGCACCTTAAAAGACTAAAAAATTATTCTAGCTTGCATCTAATCAACATCTGTTAAAAAGCCACTAAACTTCCAAATCTACAAATCCAGACTCTAGTAAATCTAATAATCCAGAATAGGGAGTCCTGTAGTCTCTTCACCATTTGAGATCAGAGTAGGCAGAGACAGCGTGTGCCAGCACAGCAGCATACTAGCTCAGTTACAACGGTATATGCTACCATTTTAGCTTTATCAGTTACACAGACATTTTAGTAGTGGATAATTTAACTCCTCCAAGTATGCAAATTAGGTAACTGCCTTAAACCACCATTCTCCACTTTGCCTGCAGTATTCTCTTTCTGCCACTGGATGGCGGCACAAGTTATTGTCCTAAAGCCTTAAGGGTAGACAGACTCTCTACTTCCATACATACTCTATATGAATATGCGTAAATAAAACAAAATTAGTCTTTAAGGCTCTCTCACCAAAAGAAAATGAAACACATTAAGCTCTACTCATAATAATAACACTCAGAGAAGTGGGGAATACACCACTTATACAATGGCAGTAGATAAGATTTCTTCATAGAAGTGCTGCAATGCGTTTTGAAACAGCAAGCAAGCACCACGTGCATTCTGAGGACAGCTTCACACAGAGGTTGTGTATGCAGTTATACATGTGATGAGGAACAGAGCTTCGATTCTTTTGCTTTTCCCCGGTAACAAGTAAGCCTCTTGGAGATTTTTTTTCAGAATACACACAGTTATATCCAGAGGCCTCAGTACATATTAACATGTTAAAGGTTATATGCTCTTGAATCAGGGCATACAAGCACATGGTATGCCTGCGCCTGAGTTTCACCACACATATAATCTTCAACCTTGGTTTGGGCCATGTGTGAATTAGCCCAATGTATGCTTTTGACAGTCAGTGAGATCTATGCCTAAAAAAAACCTATTCATTAAAATGAATGTGCCACTAAACTGAATGATGGAAGCGGCTTTATTATTAGTTACCTGATAATATTTTAAGCAGACCTCTAGAGGATAAAGTTTCAGGAAATTACTGCATATTTCTTACTATATTGCTATAGCTATTTCCTTTTTCACAAATATGAACAGAACTACAATTAAAAGTATTAACATGCCTACTGAAGATTAATAATTAATAAAGGCCAGATTGTTCTCTCCACAATCAGACACTGCCGAAGAGACCTGAAATTCTGGCAGAATAAAACCTTTATTTCAGCACATAAAAGAATTCTCATATCTAAACAGCAGGCTGAATTCTTACTGCGGTAAACCCTTACTCTCAAACAGTGGAAATAAAACTGAAAACAGCGAGAATAAAATTGCAGACTACGAACAAATGTCATTTTTTAACGAGAGTCATATGCACTACGAAAGGCTTACAATGTAAAAGCTAGCACATTCTTTACATCATACTTCACCATAAGTTATTTGCATATCTGAATAGTTTTCTAACTCTAAAAAGAAGGATAAATCAGGTAAACATATCATTACATGCCCACTTACAAACTTTTACATCAACCAATGTGTGAACTGGTACTGTAACAAAGAAAGCTGGGTTTCATGTAAGGAATGACATTTTTAGAGGAAGCCAGTACTCCTTTTATGACCTGATAAATGAATAAAAAGGGATCCAGGGTCCAGGTACTGAGATTTTATTTTCCTTCCGATTAAACCTTAACATCTACACTGGTATCACAAGCAGAGGGGCAAGCAAATCACATCATACCAATAATGATTCATTGATTAATTTTTTTACCCCCATCTTTCTCCTTAAAAAGGCAACTTCCAAGACAGCATGCACATTTTATGTAAGAAGCCAAAATAAATTAAACTATACTAATTAAACTAAACCGGCAGCAAGACTGAATAACATAGAAAGGTGATTCACGCCAGTTTCCAACCTGAGGTAGATAACTAAGCCTTCAAGGTTCAGAGATCAGAGGACTAGGTCCAGGTTCAAACTGCCACTGTGTGTGATTTTCAGCCAATCACTTTCTCTAGCCAGAACTACCGTGCAGAGCTGTTATGAGGCTAAATGGACGGAGCCAGTGTCTACAGATTTACAAAATAAAAACATAAACCCATATGAATACAAAAGCAGCATAAAAAAACAAAAACGGCAGTAATGAAAACAACTGCAAAAGGACCAGGATAATAAAAATACCACCAACCAAATAATTTTAAAACAAAAACCAACAGTAGAAAACAGAAGCAGTTGGGGTCAGCCCCTTCCGAAGTCTTCATTAATTCCTGGAAGGACAAGAACAGAAGAAAGCAAATGAATTCCAAAGCTTTGGAATCTTTGCCCCAAAGTTCCTTTCCCATATTAGAGGTCTTATGTGGCTGTAGCAGTTTTTCCCCCAGCAGGAAAAGTGAATTTGAATAGTTATATCACAGCTGGCTTCCTTAAAGTCAGCCACATGACCAATTGCTTTCTATAGTAACTGATCATATAGCACCTGCTGTCTTCAGCATGGATGCCATGGCAAGTTAGAGATTGTGCATAATGAACATTAAGTACGATTGGCTCTTCCCATTGAAAAGTGGGCAGATGTAAAATGGCTGTCATATAGCTACTTGTTCTTTGCATTTGTCCTGACTTAAAAGTCAACAGCCTCCAGGAGAACTTCTGAACCCGAGTACTGAATATTTGATCCAGCATGCATGCCAGACTGTGGATCCATTTAAAGTGTATTGTTAATAAACTGTTTTCAGTAAAGAGGTATTAAATGCATTGTTAAGTGAACACACTGATCAGGGAACCTGTCTCAAAACTTCATTCCTTACTTGTATATACATACAATGGTGACAAAGCATATTCCTTCCATGACAAAAGTATTTTCTTGCTTCCCAGGAGAAGCACTTCATAATAACCATAACTGTTTTTGTGAAATAAAACCAGAATCTTTCTTTTTTCTACAGTACATCTATTTTCATGACACCATGACATGGTAACAGACAGTTCTGCACTGGTGATCAATTTTACACATGGTTCTGAGGCTATTACAAATTGATGTAAATGAAAAATATGTATGCAGTGGCAACCTATACTTCACTGAGGAAAGCTAAAAATAGACAATTTGTAAAAGGTAAAGGTTTCCCTTGCCCAAAAGCCAGTTGAATCCGACTCTAGGGATGAGGGGCTCATCTCTGTTTCCAAGCTGAAGAGCCAGCGCTGTCCAACGACGTTTCCATGGTCATGTGGCCAGCATGACTAGACACCAAGGCACATGGAACGCTGTTACCTTCCCACCAAAGCAGTACCTATTTATCTACTTGCAATTTCTTGCTTTCGAACTGCTAGGTTGGCAGGACCTGGGACAAGAGACAGGAGCTCACTCCATCATGCAGCACACTCAGGTCATGAACGGCTGAACTACCAACCTTCCAGTTTGCAGTTTAGCAGGGGTCGTTTCGTAGAAAAAGAGCTAGGGGAACTCATTAGCATAACTCATTAGCATATGCCACACCCCCTGACATCACCGGATGTGTGTCATAAGGCCACACACCCCACCCCCAACGGTCCCGTCCGCCGCCGCCGGCCTTGCAGCTCCACTGCCGAGCCCCATGAGAGGCCCGGCGGTGGACCTGAAGCCATCCCACTGTCCCCCCCCCCAAGCACCAAGAAGACAGAGCATCACTTGCCCCAGAGTCCCTATCTATACCTTGTGGCTAATAGCCACTGATGGACCTCTGCTCCATATGCTTATCTAATTCCCTTTTGAAGCCGTCCATGCTTGTAGCCGCCACCACTTCCTGTGGTGGCAGCCCTGCAAAGGCCCTCCCTGGCCCCAGGCAGGCAGGGGTGGGGAGAGGCAGGGAGGAAGCAACTTACCCTCCGTCTTCTCCTGCCTCCTCCTGGCTGAATGAGGGCCGGAAGCGGGGCGGCTGGAAGCAGGGGGCGGGGCTTCATCATGTGCCCCCCCGTACCTCACCCGGGGGAATTGCAATCCCCCGCGATCCCCCCCGAAATGACCTCTGCAGTTTAGTATCTTAACCACTGATCCACCACAGCCCCAGTCTCTAAGGTCACAGTCTCTAAGATTAAATGGGCTCTAATGCAATGCATTTTTAAAATGTACTTGGAAATAGTGACGGTGATTGCTTGAACACCCACCAGGCAGCTCACATCTTCCTAACCATGCAGTACAGCCCAAATGGCTTTTCACACTCACACACACATACTCACGTAGCCCAACTGAGTCCTACTACCCCTCATCCTTGCTGTGCAACTGCTCCGCTCAACAGGCATTGTTTAACCAGACAATTAAATCATTCACAAAACATATAATTAAGTCATAAATAAATTCTGTTTTTTTAATAAAATCCTACTCATCAGAATTCGTCTAAGTAGTCTCTAGTGATGCTAATGGCTGTCAATCAGTTTGAATCAGCAGTGTCTTTGTGTGCACACAATTTTACAAAAACCCAATGCAAACCTGTTTGGCAGGCATTCATGGCTGTTCAGCAACAAACTGAACAAGCTAGGTGACAGGCTCACACCTGACTAACATCTTTAAAGACAGCAAGTCTGACTGTTGAATAAATTTGTAGCAAAACATGCAGTACTTGGAAACAAATCCGACTATCCTTATTCAGGCCCCTCAGAAGCTAAACTGTGTGTGTAAAGTGCTGCCAAATTGCAGCCAACTTATAGTAGCCCTATAGGGTTTTCAAAGCAAGAGACAAACAGAGGTGGTTTGCCATTGGCTTTCTATTTATTTATTTATTTATTTATTTATCAGATTTATACCCCGCCCTCCCCCGTAGGGCTCAGTGCGGCTAACAAGGCAAGAAATCTTGCAACAGTAAAACATAATTCATATAGTTCAAAATAATTATACAATTTAAAACCCAGTATAGATTTAAACTTAAAGTGCTTGTTGATCTTCATTTCCAACAACCCCACAAGATGACGGGCCAAGTCCAGGGTTCCCCATAATCGTTCAGTGGTTTCAGCATTCAAATATTCAAGGTGTTTTCTTCAAGGTGTTTTCTTCCTAGGGCCTCTTCCGCCCCCGATGATGACAATATAACAAGGGGGCGGTGGGGGGACTGTTAAATTACCATTCGTGATGGTCATCTGTGCATACTCCAGCATATCCTAGATGAATATCCTCAATTCAATCATTACTCCTCCAGCTCTCCTAATTGTCTGCTCGCTGTATGTAATTTCTTTAAATTATTATTTGCAATATCCCAAAGCAGTTTGCATGATTAAATCTTTTCTTTTAAAAAATCAGTTAAAAACAACCTAAAACAAGAACTTAGATTAAAAGCAGCAGGTAAATATGCTTTCTCTTTAAAAAAAAAAAGTTAGGTCTTGACATCTCGGAGGAATAAAAAAGATTTTAACAGGATGGAGGCAAGCGGGCGTCACAAGGAAGGTTATTCCAAAGTTCCAGGACTACCACAGAAGATGTTCTGTTCTTCCTTGTGGATAATAATCAAGCACCCAAAAAGGACAGAAGACTTGACAGTGGCTGCCACCTGGGTCTCCATCATTAAAGCGGAGTCCAGGTGCACTCCCAAACTCCGGACCCCAGACGCAGGCACCAAAGGTACCCCATCGAAGGCCGGGAGAGGGAGCCCCAACCCTGTCCCAGTCCGACTCAGGCCCAGGACCTCCGTCTTTGCCAGGTTTAGTTTCAATCTACTCAGCCAGAGCCAACCAGCCACAGCTTCAAGTGCCCGATGCAGGTCATCGGGGCTCGAGTCTGCCCAGCCGCCCAGCATCAGATAGAGCTGGGTGTCATCGGCATATTGATGACACCCTAGCCCATAACTCCGGATAATCTGGGCAAGGGGGCGCATGTAGATGTTAAATAGCATCGGGGACAGCACTGCCCCCTGTGGTACCCCACACTCTAGGGGATACCTACGGGAGCGCTGGTTCCCGAAAACCACCCTTTGTCCTCGACCTTGCAGGAAAGAGGCAAACCATTGAAGGGCAAGCCCCTGAATCCCCACATTGGCGAGACGATGGATCAGCAACTGGTGGTCGACAGTGTCAAACGCTGCCGACAGATCTAACAACACCAGTGCCGCCACACCGCCTCGATCCAAATGTCTCCGGAGATCATCAGTCAGGGCGACCAAAGCCATCTCGGTCCTGTGGCCCGGGCGGAAGCCAGACTGGAAGGGATCTAAGACTGAAGCATCCTCCAGAAAGCCCTGTAACTGTAACGCCACCGCCCTCTCTATAAGCTTGCCCAGGTTAGACACTGGCCGATAGTTGGCCAATTCTGTCTAGCAACCCTGGACTTCCTAGGTGATCCCCCATCCAAGTACTATCCAGGACCGACCTTGCTTAGTTTCCAAGATGTGATGAAACTGGGCCAGCCAGGTCAGGGTAAAACTAAACTAGACTACTGTTTTGTAGAATATATGGGAAATAAATACAGCATCATGCAGTCCATTGTCTGAGAGGTAAATATTTCAATACATTATTGACTAATAAAAATCACATTTATATCTTGCCATTTCATTCAACGACTTATATGGGACTATCCCATTTTATCCTCACAAAGATCTAGGCTAAGAAATCCTGATGTGCCTAAGGATATGCACCTAGTAAGCTTCAACAGCGAGTAGACATTTCCAGCATTCAAATCTAACCTTTATTCTTTTGAACTATGGTGCTGGAGAAGACTCTTGAGAGTCCCTTGGACTGCAAGATCAAATCAGTCATTCTTAAAAAAAATCAACCCTGACTGTTCCCTGGAAGGCCAGATAATGAAACTGAAGCTCAAATACTTTGGCCACCAAATGAGAAGGGAGCACTCACTGGAGAAGACCCTGATGCTGGGAAAGATTGAAGGTCAAAGAAGACGGGGACGGCAAAGGATGAGACGGTTAGACAGTGACATCGATGCAACGAACCTGAAATTGAGCCAACTTCAGAGGACGGCGGAAGACAGGAAGGCCTGGCGGGAGCTGGTCCATGGGGTCGCGAAGAGTCGGACTCGACTGTGCGACTGAACAACAACAACAAGCATGGACGGCTTCAAAAGTGAATTAGATAAGCATATGGAGCAGAGGTCCATCAGTGGCTATTAGCCACAAGGTATAGATAGGGACTCTGGGGCAAGTGATGCTCTGTCTTCTTGGTGTTTGGGGGGGTCAACAGTGGGAGGGTGTCTAATGTCCTGGCCCCACTGGTGGACCTCCTGATAGCACCTGGTATTTTTGGCCACTGTGTGATACAGAGTGTTGGACTGGATGGGCCTTTGGCCTGATCCAACATTGGTGTCTCTTATGTTCTTAAGGTGAAGCACCACTGCAGCCCCAGAAGTGTCTGGTACATTGTATGGAATCAGTATTTATCTTCTTTTGTAACTCCTGAAATGGTTTATTTTTCACAGAGAAAAACAAGGCACTAGAAAAAGTAGACAATGTACTGAATGGCAGACAAAATGCCTTAAAAACACAAATGTGTGGACTAGCACAACATACAAAGTGGGAGACCACTAAAAAAAATTCTCCAGGACAATGGAAACACTTGCATAGTGTCGCTATACCACCAGCAAGCTGGATAGTGTAGAGATGATGCCAGGAGTATAGCTGCAGCAAGTTTTGAGTCTACAGACATTATGGGCTTGGCACTGAATACTCACCACAGAAAGACTGACTGGGACAGCTCCAAGGTCTGTAATAAGGAATTTAATCAGTAAATGTTCTAATGCTTGTTCACTTCACTTCTTGGCACTGTGGGAGTTTGTACGCTGATAGTACAATATCCACAGGTATAATCTTTTGTCTGAAACTAATGCAGCCAGTTAATACAAACAAGTCAGCAGGTGAGGCTGTGTACAGAAGACTGTTATGCCCACAGCAGGGATCTTCGCCAACAATAAAGATGCCTCACGGGGATATCTAAAATCTGCAGAGCTTAACAGTACTGAAAATCTCTATTTTTGCTACTATGTTGATAATCTTATACTTTTGAAGTTAAGGCCATTCTGCTTAAATCTTTCTTCTTAAACAATACATTTGCAACATATCATTATAACATACTGCATTTAAACATGTCTGGTGCAATTGTAAAGATACTAGGTTTGATAAATCCTACAATTGCACAAGCGTGCAACAGGATCTTCTCCACTTCCTCCAGTTATCCCCCCTGTACCCTGAAAACAAGGCATTGAGGTGCAGCAATGAAAGGGAACTTGGGCGCGAGCACAGCAAGGGATCCCTTATTGTCAGAAAATCTTGGGGGCTACTTGGGAAAAGGGGAGATCAGGAAGTTTCCATTTCACAAGCTCCTTCTACTCACTCAGTCAACCCATTAAGACTGAGTTCTAATGTAGAATCAAGGTAGGGTGCCAGGTTCCCTCTGGCTGCCAGCGAGGGGTGGGGTTGCCAGCTCCAGGTTGGGGAACTCCTGGAGATCTGGAGGTGGAGTCTGGGTAGAATAAGGATCTCAGTAGGGTACAGTTTCAGGGGAACTGAACTGTGTAGTCTGGAGATGAACTGTAATTCCAAAGGGATCCCCAGGTTTCACCTGGAGACTGGCATCCCTGAATTAAGGCCAGAGTGTGTGTGTAGGTTCATATAAGGCTTCCTTACACTTGCTGGATTGTGTAAGAACTTTTTCTACACATATCCATTGCTATTTTGTTTAAATAAAGTTGTTGCTTGAGGACTGTTTAAGGCCTTCATGTCTTGCCTTCCCCTCAAGAATGCCTTACCAAAACTCTGAGCAAAGTCATAGTCTTTAAAACCCAGACAACATAGTTCCTCTTTAAAAAACATTCTGCTCCTTTATTCTAAAGAATGCAAGTATTCAGCTAGGCCAGCATGAGCCTGACCATCTTGAATTTACGTTCTAAAGGAGCAGCTCTGAAACTGAAGGAATAATTGACCTAACTCAAGAACTTGCTTCATTTTTAAGCACTAGCTGGAAACAACGTATTACAATAATGCATTTTGTGCTGCCTCATCTGTGGCACCAGTGTGGCAGATAATAGTGGTGCAGCACTACCTAGTGGTAGGCAATGCAGAGTAAAATGAAGCTTGCACTACATTAATATTTTACACAAGTATAGCACAGGGAACTAAATATCAGTGTTAAATGCATGTGGCTACATCCATTGCTCTTGTGTGACCATCCACAGATTGATCTGCCCTGTTATAATTTTTCCCTAGAACATCATAATTTTTATAGTTAATGCATGCCCACTTTTTCCTGCAGGAAGCCCCAGCACCACATGAAAAGCACCAAAGTCATCACAAATGCAATGGTAGCCTTGGAATTGTCTTACAATGAGATCAGCTTGCAAAGCAGTGCTCCAATCTGCCATTTCTCATGCCAAGAACTATGTTCCTCACAATGGCTGTCTGGTTGGAAGGATTACAGCAAGAAAGAAGACTTTAATATACTAGTTTCTGAGATACTGACAGAACAAACCTACTTCTGAAGTTCTAATCAGAATTCTAGATATCACCAGTGTCCAGGTATAAACCTGTTGTTTCCAATGATGTTATCATACTGAGAAAACCAGAGGTACAAATAGACAAATGCAAATCATTAAAAGTGTCACAGATGTTAAAGAAGTATTTGATTGCTTCCATCTGATTAGATGTTGAAATGTGTCATTATAACAATCTTCATTAATGTTCTTTCATTATAGGATAAGGAATTAAAATGTTTACGCTGTACCAGATCACTCATCATACAACAGGATTTGAACAGCTGTATACCTAAACTGCTGTCAGGGTCCTCATAAACTGTTTTTTTTTTCAGCTTTTCTAAACTTTAACAATCTTAATTTGTCACTGTTTGCAATAGAACGGTTATGCTGTTTCTTTAGCAGAATGCTTTAGAAGTACAATACTGTCACTGTTCTTTACACTGTGGAAAGCAGCCATTTTTACAAATATGAAATGGAGACACTCAAACTATTGTTTATGAGATTATTTATCCTGGGATTAGTTTTGATCTTTGCTTTGCAGCCTACTGTAATGCCATCATGGAAGAACCCCAGAGGAGGTTTAGGGAATGGGGTGACTTTATTCTGGCTTCAAGTATGTTGGTAGCTAGGTTCCATAAGTGGCTACACAACTGTCCTCCTCTTGGTTATTCACCTTTCCCAACAAGGGGTTAAAGGAGCTCCAGCCATAAGCATTAGCCCCAAGCCTTATATTTCCAGGTGTTGCTAGTCCTGGAATGCTGCACCTAACAGGCTGAAAATAAGCTTCACTAGAGATCAGGTGCTGCGGTGGCTCAAGTGGTTAAGACGCTGAACTGCAGGCTGTGGAAGGTCAGTAGTTCAGCGGTTCAAGACCCGGGTGCCGCAAGACAGGGTGAGCGCCTGTCTCTAGTTCCAGCTCCTGCCAACCTAGCAGTTCGAAAGCAAGAAATTGCAAGTAGATAAATAGGTACCACTTCGGTGGGAAGGTAACAGCGTTCCGTGCGCCTTGGTGTTTAGTCATGCCGGCCACATGACCACGGAAACGTCTTCGGACAGCGCTGGCTCTTCGGCTTTGAAACGGAGATGAGCACCGCAACCCTAGAGTCGGATTCGACTGGCTTTCGAGCAAGGGAACCTTTACCTTTACCTTTTAGAGATCAGGAGCTGCTGGGGGGGGGGGGCAACATCTATTGATGTGGGAAGTCTCCAGTGACCAAAGGGATGTAATATGAGACTGCTCTTTGTTTATATTATGGATTATTTTCCCCTTAATTAAACCACTTTGTCTTCCAAAGTTATCTTGCCTCTGTGGGTTTCTTTGACCCTCCAAATCCCTTAAAGAATCTTTGCTTAAGGTAAAAAACAGCCTCTGGCAAAACACCTTATTTTTGTAGAGTGAGGTTTGTTTTGTATTTTCAACATTGCTGTTCTCCCGTCTATTCAAAATGGCCCTAAAGCAGTTTACAGACAATTAAAACTACTAGTCTAAAACAATCACATATTAAAATAATTTTTATAAACTGCAAGCAGAAAGTCAGGGTAAACAGAATACCTGTGAAGAGGGAATTCCATAATTAGGCTCCACACACATACATCTTATTTAAGACTGCGGTGATACACTAAACAAACCTTAAGATGAGGATTACAGTAACTGGGCAAATTCATACCAGTTACTGTAAAGGTTCTTTAATTGGCAAGTTTTGTCAACAGAAATAAAGGAAGCCTTATGTTGCTCCAACTGCTGCAATCTAAATTCAATTTTTGTGTTGTGTAAAGTACAGTTGCAGCAAAATCCTTACCTCTGTGTGTTAATATTCGACTCACCTTCCCCTAACCCCATACACCCTCAGCTGTGAATAATCTCAACTCAATATTTTGAAGCTAAAAATTAATTTTCCTTCAGAGGGCTTTCTGGCATAGGCATATGAATCTGTTTATCAAGAGCAAGATAAGAGTGTGGGGAGCTTAGCAAAAAAAACAATAGGTAAATACAACACTGAGCCGCTGAGAGGTGTCAGACCCACTGAATACACCCTGAAGAACTCCACAATACTAAAGAAACAAATAGAAATTATAGAACTCCTTCCAGCTAAAAGGTGCAGACAAGGGTCAGGAGGCTTACTGTCCAAGGGCAATTTGATGAATAAGTCTGTTTATCTGTAACATAACCAGTCATGGTTACATTAAAGGCAACTGAATATCTTTCAGACCCCTTGGCTCCAAGGAGGAGGAGCCTTACAAGGAAAAACTGCCTTTCTATCACTAGCCCTTTGGCCATCATACTTGATGATGATTGATGATGATGATTGATGGGAGGGGTGGCGGTGGCAGCGGCAGCAGAAGAGTCGGATGAAGTTAAATCCATCGAAGATGGAGGTCCTGTACCTAGGTCGGAAGGGAGGGGATATGGGAATCAGACTCCCCATGCTGGAAGGGAACACCTTTGGTGCCGGCCTAGAAGATGAGAAGCCTGGGAATGACACTGGATGCCTCTCTTTCTATGGAGGCCCAGGTTACTGCAGCCACCCAATGTGCCTTTTTCCATCTTAGGTTGCAGATTAGGTTGCTGAAATCCTATCTCTCCCCCCAAGACTTGGCTACAGTGACCCATGCAATGGTCACTTCTAGGCCTGACTACTGCAATTCACTCTATGCAGGCTTACCCTTGAGGCTGACGCGGAAATTACAGCTGGTGCAAAATGCAGTGGTGCGCCTGCTAATGGTGACACCTATGCAGGCTCATGTTTGGCAGGTGCTCTGCCAATTGCATTGGATCCATCTCAAGGTGTTGGTAATAACCTTTAAAGCCTTACATGGCCTGGGACCAACATATCTGAGGGACCACCTTTTCCCATATATGCCCCGAAGACCACTACACTCGATGGATCATCACTTCCTGTTAGTCCCTGGCCCGAAAGATGTTCGTCTTGCCTCAACCAGGGCCAGGGCCTTTTCCGCCCTGGCTCCTGCCTGGTGGAACATACTCCCCATTGACATCAGGGCCCTGCGGGATCTACTTCAATTCCTCAGGGCCTGCAAGATGGAGCTGTTCCGCCAGGCCTTTGGCTGAGGCAGCGGATGTCCATACATGGCCTCCCTGAGGTGTCTGTGGCCCTGTTATTCTTTCAGCTATGTAACAACCACTGGCTATGGCCAGGAACCTCCCACAACCAAGAATTTCTATGCTATCAGCTGTAACTACCATTTCAACATTTTAAGATTTTGATATTTATGATGATGTTTTAAATTTCAAGTTTTATTGTACTAATATATTTGTATAAATGAAATGTTACCCGCCCCGAGCCCGCTTCTGGGAAGGTTGGGCTATAAATGTGAATAAGTGAATAAATAAATAAATGATGATGATTATATTAAATAACAAAATTAGAACTGTAGTAAAATGAAAGAGCCCAGGAGGGCACCTTTATAATGAAAAATTATTGTAAGTTCATTGCAATGATTATTGCAAGTATCACCTGCTTTTACTTTATTTTCTTATCCTTTATAATTCACCTTCTATATTGTTTATATTGCCCGAGATAGCTTGTTGTTCTTCCACATAGGATGGCATTATAAATCTTTCAGTGGCTCCCTCCTTAACATCTGGAAATTTGCCCTGCTGTTTTTTCCCATGCTTTCTCCCAAGCCTGACATCAAATCTGCACTAAACCTCTTCTTCTCTCATTCCTCTCTACAAATACAGTATGATTGAAGTTTGAACATGCCTACTGGGATTTTTTTGGCCCACAGGAAAATTGAGTTAGTAAATCTTCCATGTTCAGGCTGTCAGAATAACATAATCAGAAGAGAAACACAGAAAAGAATAATCAACCTTTGTATCTAATTTTTCACCTCCCTAATTTTTATTCTATACATGCAACAATGATTTTATTTAGCTTGTGCTATTCAAATAGAACCTTAATTAATGTCACACTTTCATAAGGTTCAGAAATACAAATGATGAAATTTGTTGTTGTAGTGTTCCATTGTAAAGTTGTAGAGTTATATGAAAAGTGGCTGACATAAGTAGTGGAAAGTACCTTAATCTCCTTTTGCTGGCAGAATATATTTGGTGATAAAATCAAAGAACTCTTTTACTCTGAAGAGACACAGGGCTCCACATATAGATGTTCAGCACTAAACTTTACATTAAGCTTCCTCATGTAAGGCAAGAAAGAGCTGCGAGCATGCACATTATTACACTACAGCTAAAGTTTCTTTCTTTAACAATTCTTGTTAAGTCATTTGATTTTGCTATGATCAATGGCTGCAGAAAGACTATTCTAAAAAAAGCTGAACAATCTCTTTAACTTTACGAAATAACAGTGAAATGTGTTAGTAAGCACCTCAAAATAGCTACAAATACACTTGCATATCTAAAGCAATTAGTTCGAGTAAGGCCGCTTCCACAGATTTTTCTCCACCTTTTACTGTGCTCTAATCATTCTCCAGTTCTTTTCTCTGTCCTTTGTATGCTAGAGTTGCCAGACCCCCTGGTGGAGGCAGGGCCCTCCTGCTGCCAAGCCCCACTCCCTAGCTGCCAATCAGCTGACCAGCAGGGGGATTCATCAGGAGAAAGAGAAAGACCCAAGCCTGTCGGCAGCAGTGCACAGGAAGTTACATCATCACACCATCAACATTTGGGCCATGTTCTGGTATTTGGGGAAAAAATTCTATGGTAGAAGCTGGACACGGCTGTTCGGGGGTGGAACTTCCCCCGCCAGCCAGATGGCCAGTGGCAGATTGGGGGGCCCAAAATCAGGGGATCCCCTAACCTCACTAGGGGGATGTCAACCTAAGTAATGCTGAGAAGGTTGATGTCCGGAAGGACATGGTGCTCCCCATTTTTGATAAGGTCCAACTGATCCTCACTGACTTGGTTAAGGGATAATGCTTTATCCACCTTTATTGCTGGAGAGGTAGGCTGACTTAGCTGCAAAAAAAAAAAGGCATTCTACTAACTCCACTCCACTCAGAAGGTATCCTCCTCTCCTGACTCTGCTGACCTGGTTATGTAGATCCATGCTACAGTTACCTCAAGGCTAGACTACTGTAGCACACTCTATATGTGTCTGCCCTTAAAGAGAACTCGGAAACTTCAATTGGTACAGAACAGCATGGCGTAGCTAATATCAGGTGCCAAGTGGAATCTGCATATCATTGCTTTTCTGCAGACACTCCATTGGTTACCAATCAGTTATCAGGTTCAACTCAAGTTGCTAGCTATCACCTACAATACCCTAAAAGGCACTGGACCCACACACCTGTAGGAACACCTGTCCTGCTATGTTCCACTGTGACAACTCCACTCTTCTGAGCAAAGTCTTCTGAAGGTGCTACTCTGCAAATCCTATTGGCCCATCAACCGCCACTCAAGAATAAAGAACAGAGGAACAGAAGAGAAGCCAATGTTGGATCAGGCCAATGGCCCATCCAGTCCAACACTCTGTCACACAGTGGCCAAAAATACCAAGTGCCATCAGAAGGTCCATCAGTGGAGCCAGGACACTAGAAGCTCTCCCACTGTTGCTCCCACTGTACTCGCATGCCATCGGCTCCTCTTTCCCATCCACTGCCAGCCTGGCCACTCTTCCCTGACAGAATAAACTGCCAAAGCTCCTGACAAATATACTTCTCCTGTTTGGCTCCTCTGCAGCTGGCTGGCTACTGAGGTGAGCCACCAGCCCTCAAACCATTCCCTTCTCCTGCTGTGGGGCTAGCTTTTCCCTCAGTGGCTGCTGCTAGGCAACCAAGCTTGGTTCTGTTAGTAAAAAGGTGGAGGAAGGAGACCCTTCCCAGGCCTACTTTGGCCTTTGTGGGGAACTCACTGGGGCCAGTCCTGACCAGGGTTGCCAGCTCCAGGTTGTGAGATTCCGGGAGATTTTGTTATGGCGTCTACGGAAGCCAGAGTTTGGGGAAGGGAGAGACCTCAGCTGAACAGAATGCTATAGACACCCTCCAAAGCAGTTATTTTCTCCAGGCGGAGAGAGAGATCTGTTGTCTGGAGTTCAGTTGTGATATCAGGCGATACCACAGCCAGTGTGGCACAGCAGTTAGTGCTTCAGAGCAAGTTCAGGGTTTGCCAGAGCCAGGTTCTTGCTGTGGAAGCTGAGTAGGTGATTTCAGACCAATCACAGTCTTTCAGCCTAACCTACATCACAGGGTTGTTGTGAAGCTCAAAAAGGGGAGAGGAGAATGATGTAAGCTGCTTTGGTCCCCACTGCAGAGAAAGACTGTACTTTTCCTCCTGGGAAACCATTGTTGTCAATTTCAAGTTGAGGACTGGAGCTCACTCAAAGTTACAACTGCTCTTCAGGTGACAGAGATCAGTTCCCCAGAAAAAATGGTGGACTCTGTGTCATTATACCCTACTGAAGTCGCCACAGCAAATGGACACTGAGTGCCCAAGCCTGGGGCACCCGCCTCTTTCTAGAGCTCATTGTATTTATTCACACAATGGGCCTTATTCCTAGTAGGTAAATAATTGCCCATTCATGCATATTCTCTGTGGGGCTATTAATAAAGCCCACAAGCTTCTATCATTTCACAAAATGTACAAAGCAGAATTGTTCAGGAGGGCATTCTTGTAGAAGAGCAAAGCTGTGGAATAATAGTTCAGGTTTGCATGTATTGTTCTGGTTTTCCTCCATCCCATTCTACAACCCCATCCAACTAATATTATTTTGTCTTACTAGGAATCTTTGCTATTAGATTCAAATGTTATCATGTTTTGTTATCCAATTACTGATTGGAAAATAATTTATTATTGTACTTGTAATCTACCTTGGGTCCCAAGTGTGAAAAATGGACTATAAATTTAAAAAAACCACCTTTTCTTGCTGTTAAGTCACAGCCAACTTTTGGTGACCCTGCCAGGTTTCAAGGCAAGGGACATTCAGAAGTGATTTGCCATTGGCCTAGACTTCCCTGGTGGCCTCCCATTCAAGCACTGACCAGGGCTGACCTTGCTAAGCTTCTGAAAGCTATCCTGGGCAACCCAGGTCAATTACTCATATTTGTAAAGGCCCTTCAACTCGCACAGTGGAGAGAATGAAAGCAAGGAAAATGGCAGCCAAGAAAGAGAAGTGTGCAGAAAACTCCTGTGTGCAAGCTCTATTGCCAATGTGCCCGTCTCTGCATTTGCAGTGATGAATGCAAAACAGAGAATCCAAAACTGACTGCTCTAAACAGAAGATATTTTATCACACACAGAGAGACTGTATTAATCATAGGAGGGTGATATCATTAAATCTACTTTAGGGTTTTGTCTAACAGCTACTAGCAGAGTACATCAATGTTGTTATCTGCAATAAACCTGACAGTGAAACGCCACCACTCTTCCATCACGAGTGATTCAAGTGTGCTACCATATCACCTTACAATGCATAGAAGTGGTGGGAATGTTTATATAAGTGTAGGAAGGAAACACTTTCCCTTCCAGCATGTTTTTTGATGCAACATAATCAAGCCTGAGCATAGAACAACTCAAAGAAACAGTACAAGATCAGAAGACATGGAGAAACCTGGCCCATAGAATCGCCAACAGTCGAACACGACTGAATGGCTAACAACAACCATGCCAAAGGATTCTATCATATGAGCACTTGTACATTTGAATCCTTTTATATTATATCCAGAGTCATGCCTGCTTCCCCCTGAATCCTAGTAGTCTACTGGTTGCTAGGAGGTCAAGTAATTGGTGCCTCTCTTCCCACCTCCATTAAATGGCTGCCAGTCGTAGGTATTCGATATTAGAGGAACTGAAACAAACATATCCTTCTCAGCAAAGTATATTCTGTTGCAAATCATGTCTATCCCAAATCAGAGAACTTACAAAGTGATTCTGGCTCGTGAAGTTCTTTGATTACATGACTGTTCTTACACTGCTAGAAAGAGTTTTAGCAGCTGTTCTATTATTCTGCAAATAATTTAAATCATTTATCTTCATCTTAGAAGTTTAACTATATTAAGTGATTACTTAGCAATGAGAAATTGTCAAGAACAATGCATGAAGTCTTCAGGCTATTATGGGTATTGCTTGCATCCACAACAGAATGTGATAAACTGAACATGCGGTTATGTGGTTTTTGCACAATCAGATTATTTGAGTATTCCAGGAAAGAACAAAACAAGTTTCTGCTTCTAAAGGAAATTTAAGATTTTCATTCCTCTCTGTCAGGAAATACCAGGCATCAAAGCTCACAAAGTCTGCTTCCATGCAAACTTCTTGTTCTGCCTTGTCTTCCAAATTGCAATGTTCTTTGGGGGGCTTCCATAAACACCACTGGGCCATTGTCTACTTTCTGGGTTTTCCCAAGTCTTTCCCAAACCTTCTTTATTAGTTCTTTCTTTAACTATTGAGCCCGATGCAGGTTTGGCAAAAGTGTGGATGGGAAGGTCCGGTCTCAAACCCAGCACCATTTCCCTTTTGTGCCACCATCAGTAGCAGGTATAATGCTACAGTGTTCCAGTGTTATACAATTGTCCTATTTATAATAAAAAATATAAAATTGAAAGCCCACTGGATGCTGGGGGGCCTAAATGGCAGATGTGGGGAAATCGACCATTGGTTACTCACCGTGAAGGGTCCTTCTCCTCTGAGGCTTGGAGGACATCTTGTGGGTGATTCCCATCCATCACTTAGGGAGGCAGGACTAATTTCAACTACTTCCTGTTTCCTGTAGTGGGAGTCACCCTAGGCTCAGTTCTGGTGCTCCAAAAGCACTAACTTAACCACTGTAAAAAAGAGAACTTGAATATCAACAACAAGAGTATAGCCAAAAATCACAAACATTAGAACAGGAAGAAAAAGGTGAGTCCCCTCTCTCATGTATTATTATTATTATTTTAATAGAGTGTGAAAGAACAGCATAGTAGATAAAAGAAATGACGACACGGGAGGGCCAAGATGTCCTCCAAGCCTCAGAGGAGAAGGAACCTTCACGGTGAGCAACCAATGGTCATTCTCCCTCTGAGGTGGAGGCCATGCTTAACTTTCACTTCATTCCGCATTACAACAAAGACGAAATCTGTGTTATCTACCTTTCCTTACCTGTATCATCTGCAGCATTATGTTCCATCTTTTCTCCCTCTCTACTGCCAAATTTCAGATTGTCAAACTTCTTCCCATTTATGTTGTAAAATATTATCTTAAAATTGTACACAGTACAATTATGCTAATTACATTAGAGGAAGAGGATGAAAACCAGGCTTGGTATGGTAGAGTCACAAAAGAATGAACATCTCAGTCTGCACATTATGTTGTTGAGGATCAGCATGGGTATCTGCATCACATGTGCAGTGGCAGTTTTAGTACCTGCTAGATGCACACTGGCTCTTTGCAACCAGAGCAGGCAGGGAGAAGGAGCTTTAAACTCCCCCCCCCCCATTTCTCAAATAGCCCTGCTGAGTGTCTCCCTGTAAAAAATCTTGTTACTTACTTGGCTACAGGTAAGGTTCACAATAAGAGCCAATAGCAGCTCCCTGTAGCTCTTTGAGGATACAAAGAGAAGGGGTGAGTCTAAAGTCCTTTCCTCCACCTGCTGTAGTCACAAACAAAAAATAGCTGGTGTGTGTCTCTGAGGCAAAAAACCCCTCTCATTAAAGACATAAGAAAAGCTGTGCTAGATCAAGCCAATGGCTAATCCAGTCCAACACTCTGTCATACAATGGCCAAAACCTGGGCACCATCAGGAGGTCTACCAGAGGGGCCAGAACTCCAGAAGACCTCCCACAGTTGCCCCCTAAGCAGCAAGAATATAGAGCATCACTGCCCCAGACATAGTGTTCCATCTATACCTTGTGGCTAATAGCCACTAATAGACCTCTGCTCCATATATTTATCCAATCTCTGCTTGAAGTTGTCTGTACTTGTAGCCACCACCACTTCCTGCAGCAATGAATTTCATGTGTTAATTACTCTTTTGGAGAAGTACTTCCTTTTACCTGTCCTAAGTCTACTGCTCATTAATTTCATTGAATGCCCATGAGTTATTGTATTGTGAGAAAGGGAGAAAAGCACTCCTTTCTTTACCTTCTCCATCCCATGCATAATTTTGCAAACCTCTTTCATGTCACCCCTCAATCATTGTTTCTCCAAGCTAAAAACCCCTAATCTCTTTAGCGTTTCTTCATAGGGAATATGTTCCATCCCCTTAACCATTTTAGTTGCCCTTTTCTGCACCTTGTCCAATGCTCTAATATCATTTTTGAGGTACAGTGACCAGAACTGTACACAGTATTCCACATGAGTCTGCACCATAGATTTATACAGGGGCATTATGCTACTGTCTGATTGGTTTTCAATCCCCTTCCTAATAATCTCCAGAATAGCATTTGTCTTTTTTATTGCAGTCACACACTGAGTTGACATCTTCAGTGAATTATCCACCATGACTCTAAGATCTCTCTTCTAGTCAGTTACCATGTGTTTGGACCCCATCTATATGTATAAAAGAAAGTCCCCTCATCGTAAAATCAACACCCAGACCAAACTGCTGGACCTAGAGACACCAAATTCCGAGAGAGCACTCCCTAAGAAGGGATTTTTAGAAATGCGACCCCTAAGTGGGTCAAAAGGGGGGAAATGTGTTCCCCCCATGGATTCCTATGCGGCTGCCAGGCAGCTCTCTCCCTGCACCCCCCACTCTCTCATTGGTCAGCTGCAGAACTCAGAATTCTGAGGTAAAAAAGGCCAACAGATACAGGGGACTACAGACAGCTAATGACAGTTGAGGAAATCGGGAGTGGCCAACAAGCACCTTTGAGGTTCAGTAATGCTGCTGGCCCAGCCTCTCTGAGGCTTCCAACACCCTTCCCCCTCCTCCTACACCAAACAGGCGGCTGTCTGTCAGGTGCAGCCCCACCTCCACAGTGGCTTCTAATACTCCTCCCCCCTCACCCTCCTACACTGGACAGCCAGCTGCCTGTCGGGTGTAGGAGAGGAGGTGGGATGCTTATAGCCGCCAGGGAAGTTTGCTCAGCAGGATTGCCTTAGCACTGCTGCTGGCCCAGCCTCCCCGATGTCTTTAAATACAATCCCCCCCCCAACACCAGACAGGCAGGTGTCTGTCAGGTGTAAGAGCAGGGCCAGGGTAGGAATGATTATGGGGAGATAGTAAAGGACATTTCTAGGAGCCATTTCAATGCATGCCTCCCTCATGAACCTGAAGAAATGTCCACCACATCACCACTCCCTCACACCAACTCCCCCTCACACCTCTCACCTCTTACTGCCCCCAAGAAAGCTCCTGGCAAACGTCAAGTCAGATACACCAACGCTACTAGGAGGAGGCAACTTAGGAATGCGGCAAAGACATTTGCACATAGTACTCCTGCAGTGCACTGAGCTGCACAGGCCAAGTACCAGCGAGATCACCTTGAGGTGCTCAGAACAACACAGTCTCCATATGAGCAAAACAATCCAGGAACACAAGTAGAGAGGCCATCACTTTCGTGGAAGGTAGTAGGAGTTCTTAACAGACGACTGCTTCTAAAAAGGACAGCTCTATGTGGCTTGTTCCAGAGTGAGCTCATCAAGCAGCCTGGTGATCCCAGCACCTGAGGGCAGAACCAACAATGTGGTCTAGAGAGAGATCCTTCAGTGGGGGGGGGACGTATGTATGTCTCACTTCATTTCTTACACTACAATCTTCTCCCTTAGAATTCCTACAACAAATGTTACATTTCAGACTTCACATCATCAGTATTATAACTGGATTTACGAAACTTAATAAGCACATTGATGAACAAAAACTATTGAGGCAGACTCAGCATGGGTTCTGTAAGGGAAGATCTTGTCTGACTAACCTGTTAGCGTTCTTTGAGGGGGTGAACAAACACGTGGACAAGGGGGACCCAATATATGTTGTTTACCTTGACTTCCAGAAAGCTTTTGATAAAG
>NW_015168076.1:378925-396619 GCF_001447785.1 Gekko japonicus | reverse complement strand
AAAATCCTAACTATAAATACACGTTGATAGGGTCTGAACTGGCAGAGACTGACCAAGAGAGAGATCTTGGAGTCATAGTAGATAACTCACTGAAAATGTCGAGACAGTATATGACTGCAATAAAAAAGGCCAATGCTATGCTGGGGATTATTAGGAAGGGTATTGAAAACAGATCAGCCAATATCATAATGCCCCCATATAAATCAATGGTGTGACCTCATTTGCAATACTGTGTACAGTTCTGGTCATCACCTTAAAAAGGATATTATAGCTTTGGAAAAAGTGCAGAAAAGGGCAACTAGAATGATAGAAGGATTGGAACACTTTCCCTATGAGGAAAGGTTAAGGCGCTTGGGGCTCTTTAGCTTGGAGAAACGACGGCTGAGGGGTGACATGATTGAGGTTTATAAAATTATGCATGGGATAGAGCAGGTAGAGAGATACTTTTTTCCCTTTCTCACAATACAAGAACTCGTGGGCACTCCATGAAATTGCTGAGTAGTCGGATTAGAACGGATAAAAGGAAGTACTTCTTCACCTAAAGAGTGATTAACACATGGAATTCACTGCCACAGGAGGAGGTGGCGGCTACAAGCATGGACAGCTTCAAGAGGGAATTAGATAAGCATATGGAGCAGAGGTCCATCAGTGGCTAGCCACAAGGTATAGATAGGGACTCTGGGGCAAGTGATGCTCTGTATTTTTGGTGCTTGGGGGGGGGGGTCAATAGTGTGAGGGCTCCTAGTGTCCTGGCCCCACTGCTGGACCTCCTGATATTACCTGGTATTTTTGGTCACTGTGTGACAGAGTATTGGACTGGAAGGGCTGTTGGCCTGATCCAACATTGGCTTCTCTTATCTTCTTATGTTTTTATGTTAACTTAAATACTGTAGTGAAGCATGGGTATCAGGCTAGTTTATATATATATATAAAAGAAAGTCCCCTCACCGTAAAATCAACACTGAGGCCAAATCGCTGGACCTAGAGACACCAAATTCAGGGAGAGCGCTCCTACAGTGACGTAGATGCTCACTAAGAAGGGATTTTTAGAAATTCGACCCCTAAGTGGGTCAAAAGGGGTAAAATGTGGTCCCCCATTGATTCCTATGTGGCTGCCAGGCTGCTGCCTCCTTGCACCCCCCACTCTCTGATTGGTCAGCTGCAGAGCTCAGTGTTCTGAGTTAAAAAAAAACAGTTACAGGAGACTGCACAGAGCTAACAACTGTTGAGGCAATCAGGAGTGGCCAACAGCCACCTGTGAGGTGCAGTAATGCTGCTGGCCAAGCCTCTCTGATGGCTTCCAACACACTCCCCCCACCTCCTACACCTGTCAGGTGCAGCAGCCGTTGCAGGGTGCTTAAAGCCATGAGGGAGCCCACCCCTGCAGTAATACCTTAGTGATCCTGCCAGCCCCACCTCCACAGTGGCTTCTAATACTCCTCCCCCTCCCACTCCTACATTGGACAGGCAGCTGCCTGTCAGGTGTAGGAGAGGAGGTGGGATGCTTACAGCTGCTGGGGAGGTTTGCTCAGCAGGACTGCTGGCCCTGCCTCCCTGATGCCTTTAAACATAATCCCCCCCAACACCAGACAGGCAGGTGTCTGTCAGGTGTAGGAGCAGGAGCAGGGCACTTTAATCCATCAGGGACGCCACCCCAGCAGGATCACCTTAGCGGTGCTGCTGGCCCAGCTTAGCCACATTCCCACCCATAATGGAAATATACCCCAAATGTGTAGAAAACTGGTTTCCTTTATTAGGTTATTTAACTTCTCACAATATGGGTTCTAGAAAATTGGTTCATATGATAGTCTTCTCGATTAGAATTTCTACAACAAATGTTACATTTCAGACTTCACATCATCAGTATTATAACTGGATTTACGGAACTTAAATACTGTAACGAAGCACAGGTATCAGGCTAGTCAATTTATATTTAGGATTTTTGGCTCCAATGTGCATTACTTTGCATTTGTCTGTGTTGAACCTCATTTCCCACGTTGATGCCCACTCGCCCAGCCTCGACAGATCCCTCTGGAGCGCCTCCCAGTCTTCCCTGGTTCTCACTGCCCTGAACAATTTAGTGTCATCCACAAACCTAGCCACTTCACTGCTTACTCCCAACTCCAAATCATAATTAAACAAATTAAAAAGCACCAGACCTAGTACCAAGCCCTGCGGTACCCCACTGCTTACCACCTTCCAGTTTTGAAAATTGCCCATTTATACTCGATATCAGTTTCCTGTTAATTAATCAGTTTTTAATCCACAAAAGATCCTCTTAATCCCATGACTTCTGAGTTTATTTAGGAGACTTTGATGAGGAACTTTATCAAAAGCTATCTGGAAGTCTAGGTAAACAATATCTACTAGGTCACCCTTGTCCACATGTTTGTTCACTCCCTCAAAGAACTCTAAAAGGTCAGTGAGACATGATCTTCCCTTACAGAATCCATGCTGATTCTTCCTCAGTAGCTTTTGTTCATCAATCTGCCTACTAAATCTATCTTTAATAACGGATTCCCACCAATTTACACAGTATAGACGTTAGACTGACCGGCCTGTAATTTCCCAGATCTCCTCTGGAACATTTTTAAAATAAGGAGGTTACATTAGCTACCTTCCAGTCCTTGGGAATGGAGGCAGATCTTAGTGATTGCATATTTTTGTCAGGAAATCCACAAATTCACATTTGAGTGCTTTCAGGACTCTTGGATGTAAGCCAGCTAGGCCTGGTGATTTGCCAGTTTTTAATTTGCCCATCCATCATAGGACCTCCTCTCTTGTTGCCTCAATCCGACTCAGGTCTTTCAACACCCCTCCCAAAATTGGCAGGTCTGGAATGGGAAAGCACCTTCCATCTTCCACAGTGAAGACACAGGCAAAAAATGCATTATGCTTCTCTGCCCTATCATTATTTAGTAATCCTTTCTCCCCTTGCTCCATGGCACCATCAGTGAGAGCGTCTAGAAACCCGCTAACAAACACATTGATCCAACCAATGTGTGGGTAGTTAAAATAACCAATTGTGACAGTTATTTCATCTAGCTGCTTTCCTTAATTCTTTTGCTGTTTTTAAATCATCCTTGATCTTTTGAGCCCACTATTTCCACCCACAGCATTTCTCTAAGCAATAATGGACTGTATAGCCACTCCACCTCTGACCCTTCCCTTCCTATCCTTCTGATATAATTTATATCCAGGAATCGCAGTATCCCACAGATTATGTCCTCTGGCACTAAGCATTCCAACCCCCTAACATTTGCATATAAACATCTATAATTCCCCAGGCACGTTAGGCCTGCAATCTTCCTCCTGTGGCCTCTAGACTTCATCAGTCAATCAGTATTGTTTGTCACCCTCTCAGTGGCCAGTCCTAATCCACTTCCCTCTAGAACAGTAACAGCTACCCCTTCACCTCTTAGAGATGAGCCATCCCCAACTAGAGACATTTCATCTTCTGCCAGCTTTCCTCCAGGATTTAGTTTAAAAACTGCTCTGCCATAAGCGGCAGCAGCCTGGCCGTCTCTCTTGTACTGGGTCCTGCTTGTTCCAAAAAGCATCCCAGTGCCTAATTAACTTAAACCCTTCCTCCCTATACTATCATCTTACCCATACACTTGGACTCCTAATTTGTGCCTGTCTAGCTGGCCCTGTGTGTAGAACAGGCAGCACTTCTGAGAAGGCTACCTTCAAGATCCTGGCCTTGAGTCTCCTGCCAGCAGTTTAAATTTTTCCTCCAGGATGATATGACTACATTTCCACACTTGTCAGTGCCAACATGTACTATGACCACTGGCTCCTCCCTAGCACTATCAGCCTATCTAGACCACGTGTAATGTCCACTACCTTGGCACCAGGCAGGCAAGTCACTATACAGTCAGTGCGCGGGTTGCAACCCATTTATCTACATGCCTAAGGACTGAATCACCAACTACCAAGAGCCCCCCCTCCCTCCCTGTCCAGGGATAGTTCCTTGGTGCGAAAGGATACCTGTCTACCAATTGTAGAAGGGATCCCTTCTGATGGAACATTCCTTCTTTCTTCAGCACAGTGCCCTGTTTCCCTTTGACTCTCTTGCTCCTTGACAGTGGTGAGGCTGCCATTCTCGAAGTGGTATCTAACGAGCCCCCGAGAGTCTTACCTGTGTGCCTGACTTCTCCAGGTCAGCCACCTTGGCCTCGAGGGTGCAAACTCATTCCCTGAGAACCAGGAGCTCCTTGAATTAAGCACACACCCATTACTTCTATCCAGCTAGCAGATAGCCATACTTGTTGCACTCAGTGCAATGCACTGGATAGCCCCCAACGCCCTGCTGGCATTCTACATTCATAACTGCTTCCCCCCTCTTTTTAAAATAATTTTTCTATTTATTTATTTCTATTTAGGAGCT
Organism: Gekko japonicus; assembly: GCF_001447785.1. Classification (NCBI taxonomy): domain Eukaryota; kingdom Metazoa; phylum Chordata; class Lepidosauria; order Squamata; family Gekkonidae; genus Gekko; species Gekko japonicus. Next base: position 392,229 of record NW_015168076.1, on the reverse strand, counting down.
GCGGTGGCTCAAGTGGTTAAGATGCTGAACTGCAGGCTGTGGAAGGTCGGTAGTTCAGCAGTTCGAGACCCGAGTGTGCCGCATGACGGAGTGAGCTCCCGTCTCTAGTTCCAGCTCCTGCCAACCTAGCAGTTCAAAAGCAAGACACTGCAAGTAGATAAATAGGTACCACTTCAGTGGGAAGGTAACAGCATTCCGTGCGCCTTGGTGTTTAGTCATGCCGACCACATAACCACGGAAGCGTCTTCAGACAGCGCTGGCTCTTCGGCTTTGAAACGGAGATGAGCACCGCAACCCTAGAATCGAATTCGACTGGCTTTCGAGCAACGGAGACCTTTACCTTTACCTTTATTTATGTAGATCTGTTTTTGGAAAGTGTGCTTACCCTTTTAGGGATGAGGAGAGACTAGTACCCTGCTGCTGAACTCACACATGTCTGCTAAACTCGCCTGTTTATTCCCTTGTTCCAGACACTTTGCCACTGAAGCAGACACTTTGTCACTGGAGGTAGGCATGCTACCTCACAAAGCTGGGGCCTGCTCGTAAGAACCATAAATAGCTTGGGCCAAAACTCCCACACACACACACACACTGAAGCCAATCACACTGATTGGGAGCTAACCAATAAAGGAGAATGAGTGAGTCAACCTCTGGTTGATTAACAACAGATACTGCTGAAGGGGAGCTGCTCAGAGAAGACGTTGAAGATGTAATGCCAACTCCTTGCTCTACTCCCAAACACAGATGAGGACTTTGTAATGCATAGCTGGTGCCTTAGGAAGCCATTGAGAATGGCCCTATAAGTGTCCCTGCTATATGACTCAAGCAAACAGATTGCAGAAGAGCATATTCACAATGGATCTAAGAAATATGATACAGCAAAGGGTAGCAGATGGTCTGAAGGTGCTACCTTAAGTGTAGTTGCACTATTCTAAGTTTGTTGAAGTCAAGTGACATAGGACCCAGTCTAATCAGTTAATACAGTTGCATTCTCATTAGAAAGTTGCTCAGTGAGCTATTTAATTAATGAGCAACCATGAAAGCCTTAGGTTCCTTTAACCGTCATTAATGGTGGCCATTAAAGCTCGAATCAATTCCAAATCTCAGCTTTGCCATTTATTTTAATGTGATGAGGCCTGAAGTTATTTGACCAGTTCATTCTGTTCTTTCATCCTCATCAGAGCATTGGCAAGCTATATGCCTTCTATTTGTGGCCAAAACTTAAGAGATGAAAATGGAAGTTCTTCCCCAAAGTTTCCAAGTTTCAGTGAGGTTACCACTACACCAAACTGGCAACGACATTAATTAATCAACATTAGACTTTTTTCAATGTTGTTATTACTACAAGTACTTACGAATCCAAAAGCAACAGGGGGCAAGGGCTTGGATCCAGACGGTATTTGAAGTTACTGATCTTTGCTGCATCTCTCTCCCACCAGAAGTCCCCTCTGACCCCAGGAAAGTTAATTCCTGGGATTGCAGGACCTGCATAGATTACCAGCTGAGCAGATCAGGGGGTGGGCTTCTATGAAGAGGTAGAAGAGGACAAAATCACACTCCTGCCTCTTGCACCAATGGACTTTGCAGTTGTAGAGCTTGTGCTTTGAGCTCTGGTACCTGTAGAAGGGGAGACATTTCCCCCCCTTTCCCAGCTTTGATGCAGCTTTCCCACAGGCTGTTTGTTTCGAGTTGACATGACTCCCACTGCAGCAGGAACTGCAGCAAAGATCCACGATCCTTCTACCAGCAAATTGCCAGATACAACACATTTCCCCTATTTTAAGATTTTTCTGCAGACCTGGGGCTCCTCCAGGTTTGTTGAAAATCTTGTTTTTGTGTAAATGGCCCTGATCCACAGATTTAAGTATCCACATATCAGGGCACTGTTGGCTATTAGAATACACGATATGTATTCAAGTGACACCCCACAAACCATCATGCAGGACTCACAGCAACACCCATTTTGGATAAACCAAAATCGTAATAAGGACAAACTAAAAGACCTATGACTCATTTTTTTCTCCTCCCAGACTGCATCTAGTTGGGACTTCTCAAGAGTCACTGCTGTATAGTGGTTAGAATGTTTGCCTAGAGAAAATGGGTCTGGATTGAAATCCCCACCATGTTGCTCATTAGATGACCTTGGGCCAGCTAGTGTGTGCCTCTCTCTCGTACGTGACCCCCCCTCGCGTGCACTCTCTAACTATCTCAGAGTGCTGAGGTGAGAATAAATCAGGGAGGGAGAACTAAATTCCTGACTGAAGGATATAAATGTGCTAGGAAGCTCACTTGAATATTAAACCAAAAGCATTATGAACAGTCAATATAGTTCATGAAACCAGGTATGTCAAGTTACTCAGGTCTAATTCTACTGACTGGAGTACCCATGCATAGGATTGCACAACAAAATACTTTATATTCAGCCTTCTGTAGTACAATTCCATCAAGCATGTTCAATAAAAAGATTGTGTGTTCTCTGTATGGCTTTCAATTAGCTAAACAAAACAAGGGCTTTGGTTTAACTCACCTGTTTGGCATTTGTCTGTTTGTAAAAAGGTAAGTCCGCTGAGCACAGACATAACAGAATGAAACTGAGTGCTTCTCAGAACAACAGCAGAGTAGAAGTATTTTAAATAACTAGTTCAAAACTTTTACTAGTTTAAAGTTTAACTAGTTTTGGAACACACTTTGAGGTCACAATTCTATGTTTCAGATTCAAAAGCACCAGCTTGACCTCCAGACAATACAAAGCACATGATTCCCTTTGAATATTGAGGCAAAAAAATCCAAGTGGGTATCAATGTTCAGGACAATATTCTGCCTTTCAATTATGAATCCCAGAGGTCAGCAAAGATGCAGAATTCAGTACAAAGAAATATCTTGCTTGAAGAACTGAAACATCAAATAAAGTCAGTGTATACATACAGCGCACTCCTCTTTGCTCCAAGTATAAACCTCATACATCGTGTTTTCCTTGGGTACAACTTACACCACAACACGTTAAGAAACTGCAGTGAAATATGGCATGCACATTTATAACATGATTCTCAGTTTCAAGTTCAAACATGAGTGTTTTCAAAGAATGAAAGAAAATGCAAAATATACTGTAATGCAATATATTCCTTGGACACTCATGTTACAGTTCAGTTTCATGGTCCAACCCAATCTCAATCTCCCACCAATTTTCAAAACTCATGTGCACCATAAGGTCTCTCAGATCTTTTGCTTTACTGATTAATTAAATGTGAGGGAGTGCTGCACTACCACCAGGTGAGGTCTGACAAATTCTGGGCAATCACTTCTCCAGGCTGTTCTCTAGAGTGATTTGGTCTTATATCACAAGGACCTGCAGCATGCCCAGAATATGTTTGCCAGGAACAATGACCACAAATTGAAGAGGATAAATAGGATTCTGAAAGATGGATGAGAAAGAAAAAAAATTACAAGGGGAGTAAGAGCTGTACACTTAAGGACACAATGGCAACATGTCAAACAAATGACAAAAAAGGCTGCTATACTACAAGTCAGGTTTTATTCCTGACTGATCTTACAAGGGCCAAGTTCAGACTGGCAGTTTGCCCCAATATAGGCACGAGTCAGAAACATTTCACAAACGGATTAAAGGGGCTGTTCACACAGGCACATCTGTCAGGCGTTCCCCAGCCATACTCAACCCGTCTTGTAACGCTTCCGAGTTTAAAAGATACCAGGTGAAAGTGGTATCAAACCCTGGAAAGCGCAATTATCTCGTGTCCATCCCGCTTCCCAGAAGTGTGAACGCGAAAAGCTGCGATCCGGTAAGCACACACAACCGGATTACCAGAAAAAGCCACTTACAACCACGCCACCGGGCCAACAGTGTGAACACTCCCTTGCGCCTCCTCCCTGGTATGCTCCCGCATCAGTCGGTGCAGTGTGACCAGGAAAACCCGCAACATTTTGTTCCACGACTTTTTTGCCATGACTCCCTCCCGCTTCAAACTGCCAGTCTGAACTCAGCCAAGAAGTATCAATGCCATGGGTATCAGCAGTAGCAGACTGATAGATAAGAAGTCTAGCACAAGTGATACAGAGGACATGGGTCTTGCCCACCTCTCATCCCAGCAATTCACCTGGGACCCCTGCAACTCTGAGGCTGGAAGACATGGTAGCTTAATGATTTTGCCTGACAGTGTCAAAGTTGTCCCCAGCAGCAGAGGAAGCTTAGTAGAAAAAGTTTTCTTGCCAGAAACAATTTTGCCCAAACTACTGTGTGTATAGCCAATTGTCATTAAGGCTCTCTTGATCCCTAATATCAACTTTCCAGGGGTCACAGGGATGCTGGGAAGAGGTGGGAACAAATTGTGGTCACCTTCAATTCACAAGTTCCAAGCCCACAGTTGTAAAGAAGAAAAACCACAGCTTTCTCCCTATGGAATCCTACCAATCCAGAGCAGGATCTCCCCAGAGATTTTGGAAACAACTGAAAGGAGGATACATAGTTATGATCGGGGGGGGGGGGACGGCATCCCAGAAAGTAACTTAGTACAAGCCACCATTGCCTCAGTTTCATAAACCCAGCCATTTTGATGTTTAAGAAGACTATTCTGCTACAGCTAAACCAACCTCATATACAGGTCCATTCCTGTGACATCTTGCTGCTATTGGAACATCTTGCTGCTATTGGAGATTTTGGAAACAACTGAAAGGAGGATACATAGTTATGGATGGGCACAGATCCTAGGGGGGAAAACGGCATCCCAGAAAGTAACTTAGTACAAGCCACCATTGCCTCAGTTTCATAAACCCAGCCATTTTGATGTTTAAGAAGACTATTCTGCTACAGCTAAACCAACCTCATATACAGGTCCATTCCTATGACATCTTGCTGCTATTGGAACCTGAGGTCTGCAATCACCTGGTGTCTTCTCCCTGTAGATTACTCCTGCATGCACACAAGTGAAGAAGATGAGCACCTCTCCCCTTTTGGATTTCATCACACCCACCTAGCTAACCCCCTCAGTATCACTGCGGTTAAGCCATGAACATTGCCTGTAGCTGCATGATACTGCTACCTTGTTAAATGTTAAGCAGCTTTGGGTCTGGTTAATAAGCAGATGTAAGGCCACTTACAAAGCTAAGAGAAAAAGGCAGAACACTTTAACACACATCTGTTTTATACTAAGGGCCTGGTCTGAAGACAGAAAAATTTGGCAAGTTTGCTGAGGCTAAGCACGTCCTTTGAAGCCATCGGTATGGATTCTTCTTCATTTAGCAAAACAATTTGGGGGAAATTAAAATATATACAACAGTTTCTTAAATAAATACATACCTTACTGCTTTAACGTTAAATTGTACTATTTAGCTTATTTCTCCTTTCCAAGATTCTTGTTTCAATGAAAAGTGCGTGATGTCTCAGAACTAAATTGTCCACTATTCCCATAGAGTTAAAAAAAATTAACTGCCACTTACTCCCCCCATGCAGCCTGTCTCCACCATATCAATGGGCTTAATAATTAAAAACAGACATTTAGAGCTATGTCTATTGTGATTACAATGAATCCATTCTATTATTGATATTTTAGCTGCCTCAGGCAGGTCTCTGGATAGGCAGCATATAAAATTTCCAAATAACCAAACAGTATCTCAAATTCTGTGCTATTTCATTACAACTCTTTTGTTGGACTAAAAAAAGAGCAGCTGACCCTCTGGGAAGAGATGCTCTTAAGTAGCTGGCTGTCAGCTTGCATAGTTAGTTCAGATTTCCATTCTATTTAGACTTTCAACATCTGGTCTCAGTGTCCTATTTAAAATGTTAACAGCTACTCAAACAAATAAAGAATGAGAGGAAAGTCTCTAGCACCAGTAGGAATGCCAGAAAATTGTCCTATCACAATATTATTATAACATCAGATTATGCTGCACTGACCTGTTGGCAGATAGAAGTATTTATGGACTATCACAGCAAGTCTTAATATCAGGTTGTGAAGAAATGCATTTTCTCCTGAGAGGCTGGCAAGGAACACAGCCTCCAGTTTGTGCTTTAAAAGTTCTTTTTCCTCTGGGCAAAGAACAGGCAAGAGGAGAAGGAAGTCTGTGCAATTGCTTTCCAGCTTACATTTATGCATATGGTAACAGAGAGATATGGGTGGGTCAAGCCCCACCCCCCTTCTTCAAGCAGGGAACATAGATTTGGAGGACTTCAGCAAGGCTCCAGAAAGAAGCTCTTTGACCTGGCCTGGCCAGGTCAGTGGGAGGGAAAACAGATATGATAAAAGCTCCTTGCCACAGGGAGGATGTCTCTATTTTTCTTTGGGTGCAGAGTTCATGAGCACAGACAGAACTCTCCACTGAGAAGGCAGCCATTGACCATGTACTCACCTATAAGGCACTGGAGGAATCTTCAAGGGAAGGAGAGATTTGTAACTTCCTAAGCTTAAGGTGCCTGTCCTGTTTTAATATCTGATAGGACATGTATAGTAAGAGGAACAGAGGATTTGCATTTTATCAATTTCTTTTGGTCTCCTTTGCTCACTTAAGCGGCCAATCAGGTTCAAATGTATATAAGCGGGAAAGACTCTGATTGGTCCTTATGCGCTCAACCTGATAGGTTGATAACTGTATAGTAGGTGTGGCTACATTAGCCCGGAATGTTTAAATACCGAGCAGCTGCAATGGAAAAGCTGTTCGGGCTATCAGAAGTTGTACCGTGTTAGAGAAGTGATCGTCGAGCTGAAATAAACCTGAGTTTTGCTGAAATCACTCTCTGACTATTTTGTTAAGCATCGGACTTAACACATACGTCACCTTTGGTTACAATGTAATTGTAGACTCTTCATCTTCTACGCTGTGTCTGTAAAGTTTTTGTTGAGATTCATGATTTAAGTTCTCCAAGATAATTTTGCATCCAATTATAAAATCTCACCCATTTTCTTTCAAAGTTGCCTTCTTGTTTTTCATGTAATTGTAAAGTTAATTTGTCAATTTCTGCTGCATTTAACAGCCAGAAAATTAGTTCTTCCTTTATCGGTGTCTCTTCTTTTTTCCAATATTTCACATACACAATTCTAGCTGTAGTTACAATTTGTATAATCATATATACATCTTAAAATTTTGCAGGACAATATTTAATAAAACAATTCTGGTATGAAAGGTACATTTGTGTCAAGTATTTTTGTAGTATTTCATGTATCCATATCTAGTATTTTTTAACAACATCACATGTCCACCACATATGGTAAAAAGAGCCAGTTTTTTGTTTACATTTCCAACATACATTTGACATACTTGGGTACCATTTAGCTAAGTTTTCACGTGTCATATGCCATCTATAAAACATTTTATATATTTTTTCTTTATAAGACACAGCTTTAGTAAGCTTTATGTTAACTTTCCATACCTTTTCCCATTGTTCAAGTTGTATGTTATGACCTATATTTTGTGCCCATTTAATCATTGCTTCTTTTACCACCTCATCCTGCATTTTCATCTCTAATAGCAATTTATAAAATAACTTTATATATTTCCCTTCAACTCACCACAAAATTCTATCTATTTCTACAGGTACATCACAAAATCCCATCATTTTATCTTTCACATATCTAGAATCTATTTGTGCTCTTTTCCGCCAATTCAAATTGAGACCTTTTTCTTTTAGCTTTTCTTGCTGAATTAACTTGTGATGACTATCTAACAAGTCTTAATATCTTTACAGCTGTTGCTTTGTAAATGTCATTGGATTTGTAAAGGCTTCTAACAGGGATATCCATTTTGGTATTTTTTTGTAATACAGTTTCTGAGCTTGTTCATATTGCTTAATTAATGCTGCTCTCAGAATATGTTGCTTGAAGTACTTGTGTTTACCACATTTTTGGTACCAAACAAAAGCATGTCAGCCCAGCATTAAATCATGTCCTTCCAGTTTTAACAGTCTCATATCTTCCAATGTAATCCAGTCCTTTACCCATGTAAGAACTGCCGCTTTATAATACAGTTGCCAATCAGATAATGCAAATCCTCCTCTTTCCTTGGAATCTTGTAATATTTTTAACTTAATTCTTGACTTTTTACCTTCCCAAAGTAAACATTTTCCTTTTAATAAATACTGTGTAACTTTGGATGCTGGCTGTGGTTCTCTGTTACCACGTAGACTGCCACCATCTCGGACACGCTATTTTAAAAGGAATGCCAGGAGGGGGCAGGCAGGCAGTTGGCAAATGTCCATTCCTCCACAGGTGTGCAAGGTAACAATCTGACCCCGTGGTGACCAGGCACTGGCTGCAGGAGACACAGAGGCAAGGCCTCAGAGCTTGGAAGGGAAGCTAAGTTACTTCCTGGAATGCCATTCCCACCCCCCCAGGTTCTACACCCATAACTATGTATCCTCCTTTCAGTTGGTTCCAGTATCTCTGGGGAGATCCTGCTCTGGATTGGTAGGGTTAGGGTTTTTCTTCTTATTTACAACTATGGGCTTGGAGCCTGTGAACTATGAATTGAAGGTGGCCACAATTTGATGTTAGGGATCAAGAGAGCCTCAATGACAATTGGCTATACGCACAGTATGGAGTGTAATTGGGCAAAATTGCTTCTGGCAAGGAAACTTTTTCTGCTAAGCTTCCTCTGCTGCTGGGGACAACTTTGACACTGTCAGGCAAAATCATTAAGCTACCATGTCTTCCAGCCTCAGAGTTGCAGGGGTCCCAGGTGAATTGCTGGGATGAGAGGTGGGCAAGACCCATGTCCTCTGTATCACTTGTGCTTAGAGATGTAAAATTTCTGGAAATTTTGAAGCTGGGAAAACTTTCAGGCAAAATCATTAAGTTACCATGTTTTCCAGCCTCAGAGTTGCGGTGAATTGCTGGGATGAGAGGTGGGCAAGACCCATGTCCTCTGTATCACTTGTGCTAGACTTCTTGTCTATCAGTCTGCTACTGCTGATATCCATGGCATTGATACTTCTTGTAAGATCAGCCAGGAGAAAAACCTGACTTGTAGTGCAGCAGCTTTTCTTTGTCAGCGTGAGTAATGAACTAACAAATTCTGGAAGTGTATAAGTGCAAAATGATAAATGGAAAGAATATGCTACTACTGAGAATGGAAGGTTGCACGCTTGCTAACAAACACATAAATATATATAACTGAACGGAGTGGTTTTTACTCAAACACATTGATGAAAATGTTCTTAATTTATTCTGTTTTTTTCTATTTACTTATACTTATTTATTCTGTTTACTTATAATACTAAATAAATAGTGTAGAATAGAGTAAGAACACTTGCAGTAATGTGCGTTTGACTGACTAAAATGCCCAGTTTTCGTACATCCTGATCTTGCAAACAGAAGAGTTACCCCGTGTGTTTATATAGTATTAAAGAATCTGTCAGATGATCCAGAGATCTTTCACTAAAGTGTAAAAGACAAGTAGATTTGTGAATGCCTTATTCTGAACACCGTAAGTACTGCTCAGTGGGGGAGATACACAATTGTTTTTGTATCACAATTTTTTGTCAATAAATTGCTGAGAGTAAAGGGCTTTGTCATATCACAGTTTGCTGTCTTGGAAAGTTTTCCTGTAGCTGTCCACGCTACATATATACCCTACTTTTTCATTCTACCACAGAAGAAAACCAAGACCAGTCACACACAGGTGTTCTCTAAAGGATGAAATTACTGACACTGCAGCAAACCCAAACACATTGGGGGGGGGAGGCACAGAGAGAGATAGAGAAATCAGTAATTCCATCCGAACAGCAGGGTTCCCATGTGTGCTGAGACACTAGACTAACACTGCCTTAATGCAAAATGTTACATTTCACCCTGAGCTCTCTGAATGTATTTATGGAGTGATGCAATTAACTGTGTGAGAATAACTGTGAAAAACAGAGCCTCTTTATCCTGTGAGCTGCTATAGCTACAAAAGCTTTTCAGTAATTACTGCATCCAACAGAACACAAAGAATGATACAGAGGGAGGGGAGAGGAACATGGTAAATTAATGTATGACACACATAATTTACTTGGCTACACCACTGTGTTTTTGCGTGAATAAGAAAATTGGAACAAAAATTTATCAGATTCTGTTTAATTTAAGTATTACAATACTGTAATACTTGCTTATACTTGTGCAGTATGTACAATGTCGCTTGAAATGCCTAAATGGTTAAAGAAAAGCCTCCTCCTAGAAGTCATAAACTGATACAATTACCTAGTTATTTAATTTACCACACACACACACAAGATCAACTCATTCCAGTTGTAAACATTACTGCAAACAAATGTGTTAATTACTTCTTAACTTCCTACAGTTCTCCCTACAGGAAATAAAGATTGTATAACATTGAAGCCAGTTTCATACCCTAGTTCCTGTTTCTGCAATACAGATATTGCAAAGACCTTGGTCTATATTGAGCAAAGACCAAGGAAAGGGAGTTCCACATACAATCTGAGTGCTTCTGTCACACAAGGTTCATAGAAATTAAGAATTATTATTGTTTATGCAGCTGGTATTTTCATCTTCCTCTGAATAAACATAAGGCAGCACACACATGGTTATCCTACTGTATCATCAGAACCAGCACTTCAACAAGTTAGGGTGAGAAAGAATTATTTGTGGAAGGCAACCCAATGAGCTTAATGGCCAAATGACTAGTTGGACTCTGTTCTTCCCAGCCAAAGGTCCCAGAGGTATCAACCTCATTTGTTACGAGGGCCGGATCTGACATAAATGTCACTTTGTCAGGCTGCACCATGTGTGCCATAAAATGTAATGCCAGGTACCGGAGATATAAACTTTATAAAGGACATGTGCAAACCCAATTAACATTACACATTAGCCCTGGGACAGTACACAGGGACCTAATGCCCAGCCTCTGTTATCTGGGAGTGAAGGTGATCAGTTGTTTGTGAGCCAGACAAGAGCCCTGGACAGGCCAGTTCTGGTCCGTGTTCGACACCCCTGCTCTACCCGTTCCCCAGCATCCCCCTCTCAGATGATACAGAACTAAAGCTGTGTGGATCTTTGGCTTCAAACACCATGGTTAGACAAAATATTTTTAGTTAAACTAATCATTTTAAATATTATAGGAATTCTAATGATTTTGCTAAAAACAGTCATGTACAGTAGAAATTTATAGCATTTATTGACTATGATCTATAAGAGAGACAACACCACCGTTCGTTATTTTCAAGGCATTTTGAAATTCCAGTTAACAAATTAAACAAAGGTCGTGGCAGTCATTAGAGGGAAGTTTTGCTGGACAATGGTGACACGACTTGAAAAATAGGGTGCGACCCATGCAAAAACCTTCCCGACCAAAGGGGAGGGGAAGGGGGGGAGTGCGAAGAACAAAAGTGAGAGAAAAATAGCTTCAGAAATTTTTCTTTCTTTTTTTTAGAGTGAAAACGAAGAAAAAAGGAGGAAACAACTAGAGACAGAAGCAAAAAAGAGAAAAGAACTCAGCTAAGGCAAATTGAAGAGCGATCGCTGATGCGGTGGTCGAAGAAGAACTGAGTGGGAGGCGGCTCTCTCCCCCGCTCCAGGCATACACAGTGCATGCCTGCTCCCCAGGGCGGGAAGAGAGCCAGCCAAAAAGACTCCTGAGGCAAGCTCTGGAATATTCTCCAAATGAGGTTGTGCGCAGGCGCCCAACCCTTGTGTGGGACTGCACAGAGACCACGACGAAGATCATTTGACATTCAGAAATGTCCTGCCTCCAAACATGACAACTCCATATTGCTATCCTGGATAATAGCCGCCACATTATTAGATCTTGGTAGATTTTGTATGCTATGTTGTAGAAATAAATATTATTAGCATGTCCTTAGTGTTGTGTATTGACTTGAATGTAAATACTGACATGCGAATCGCCTAATTGAAACCTAATGTTAAGCTTCAGCCTGGGCTAGGATCCTAATGTAACCAATAGGAGTCCTAGCCCAGAGAGTGTCTACCAATCACGATGCAAAGCAGGACCGCTTGTGATTGGGTATTGTATCTTCAACCTCATAGGTTGTTATCTGTACAGGGGGTGTGGCTACATTAGCCGGGAGTGTTTAAATATCGACAAGCCAGTGTAAATACTTTGATGGGTTCTGGCTGGCGATTGTTGTACCGTGACGGAGAAGTAACTGAGCTGAAGAATAAACCGCATTCTTGCTGAAATCACTCTCCGACTCTTTGTTAAGCGCACGACTTAACAATTGGCGACGAGGATGGGATACTAGTGCGGGTAGGCAGCCCCGCTAGAACGAACCCCATGTCGGACAACGAGGAGATCGCCGAGGCCGGCCAGCCACAGGCTCCACCCGCTCTGGTGGCTCCGCCTGTGCGCATAACGATGGCCGCGAGCAGCCAGAAGTTCGAATGCTTCGACCCGACTACTGAAGACTGGGACTCTTACCTTACGAGGTTTGAGTTCCATCTGGAGGCGAATGACATCACGACGGAGGAGAAGAAGAGGGCGACTCTACTCAGCTCGTGTGGAAAGAGCGTTTTTGACATCGCCCGGTCACTGGTGGCACCAGATGACATCAAAACCGTATCCTTTAAAAATGTGACAGACAAGCTGAAATCACATTTTTCTCCACAGCCGTCGGAAATCGCCTGCAGGCACGCTTTTTACAAGCGGGGTCAGAATGCGAACGAGTCCATAGCTGAGTACGTTGCAGCTCTTCGCAAGGCAGCACGGCCTTGCAACTTCGCGAATCTGGAGGAGGCCCTCCGAGATCGCCTCGTCTGTGGCCTGAGAGACGAGCGACTGCAGCAACGCCTGTTCGCAAGAACTACGCTAACGTGGGCCATCGCCTATGCCGAGGCTGTCGCCGCGGAAGCTGCTGACAGATCAACCAGGGAAGTGAGACAACGGGTCGCCACAGCTGATCAACGCGTCCACCAGCAGAGGGCTAGCGACGCAAGCGGCGACTCCGATGACGACGTCTGCGCGGTAAAGGCGGGAGCGTCCAAGCGGACCCAACAGAAACCTTCCGAGGGCTCAGCATGCATCGGTTGTGGCGGGAAACATCGGCGCGAGCGTTGCTGGGCAAAAGACCTCGACTGCCGGTCATGCGGGAAGCGGGGGCATGTTGCCCGGGTGTGCAGAGCAGCGAACAAGTCGTCAACCGCATCATCGCCCCGACGGCACCAACGTCCCCGAGCCGCACAGAAAGAAGACAACCGACAGATGACAGGAAGCCTGTCATCGGAAGCCACCATTCTCAGCACAAACAGCAAACAGAAGATCCACGTCACTCTCTGCCTCGACGGCGCGCCGTGCGAGATGGAGGTGGATTCCGGGTCGGCAGTAACCGTTTTGTCGACGCAGACGTGGCA
>NW_015168076.1:378577-378685 GCF_001447785.1 Gekko japonicus | reverse complement strand
AATCGCTGAGGGAAACCGTACCAACCTGCTCGGGTTGGACTGGTTTGAGCCTCTGGGTATTGCTGTTGTGGGAGTTAATAACGTTGTGGAAAATAAATGGGCTGTATT
>NW_015168076.1:340539-376093 GCF_001447785.1 Gekko japonicus | reverse complement strand
TGCTGAACCTGTACAGCCACGCAGGTCTCAGAGAGTGCGCAGAGTGCCCACCTACTTAAGCGATTACGATTGTACATAATGTTTTTGCTTAGGGGGGAGGGATTTGTTGTGTATTGACTTGAATGTAAATACTGACATGCGAATCGCCTAATTGAAACCTAATGTTAAGCTTCAGCCTGGGCTAGGATCCTAATGTAACCAATAGGAGTCCTAGCCCAGAGAGTGTCTACCAATCACGATGCAAAGCGGGACCGCTTGTGATTGGGTATTGTATCTTCAACCTCATAGGTTGTTATCTGTACAGGGTGTGTGGCTACATTAGCCGGGAGTGTTTAAATATCGACAAGCCAGTGTAAATACTTTGATGGGTTCTGGCTGGCGATTGTTGTACCGTGACGGAGAAGTAACTGAGCTGAAGAATAAACCGCATTCTTGCTGAAATCACTCTCCGACTCTTTGTTAAGCGCACGACTTAACACTTAGCATGTTTAGCGTTCAGGGCACACACATACATATACAATTTTTATAGAAAGTAGCAATGCCAGCTACAATGCTCCCGTCTGCTTCCCTCCAGAGGCAAGAGTTTCCCTCTGTTTTTCTTTCCCTTTCTGACTGAGCCAACCTGTTTTCTTCTTTCCTGAAGAATTCTGGCTATGCCACCCTGCCAAAGTATGATATTTTGTCTGTTGGCCCAGCTCAGGAACCTAAGGGAAGGTTCGAGAGCCCCCTTTAACTTAAGCAGCACTCAAGGCATTTTGAAATTCCAGTTAACAAGATATGTTTATTCAACATAGAGGGGAAAGGTCAGGTGAAATCAGGGGTAAAATTTCTGAGGTACTTCAATATAGTTCTCTGAAGTGAATCAGTATATGCACAGACGGGTTATATGCGGCAAACGGGTTTTTTTTTTCTGTACACCAAAGTATGCGCATGCTCCGTTGGGTGCTTGTGCGCATCCATGGAGACGTGGGGGAAAAAAAACTTTTTGCAAGGGGACATGGGCGGGCGCTGGATGTCACCGGAAATGCGATCAGACGCCCGCCCTTGCCCCGCGGTTACCAGAAACTAGTACCTCGGAGGTACTAGTTTTTTACCCCGCATCTTCGGCGGGAAGCCTCGGGTGAGCCACGGGAGCTCTACGCTTCCCAGATGTAGCGGTGAGATCGCGCCCGGAAAATCTGCCTATCTTCCCTCTCTAGCATAGCTAATGGTCCGTGTGACCGCAGCCTCTTAAGATTTCACAAGGCAGTCTCTAACCACACCAGAACAGGGATCTCTCCACTCTTCAGAACTATCTCCATGTTTTAACTGATTTGGGAAATTTCTTCTCTCCCTAGAAGATCTATCCCCTTTTCTGGCCTGAATGGGAGTTTAGCTACCCACTCATCCTTGCAAAACTTCCCCAGTTCTCCATCTGTGTTAAACTGCTCTCAGTTAGGGCTGAATTCAGAATCTGTCAGTACTCAACTCTTCTCAGCTGGAGCTGAAATGAGACTGAATTCTCCTCAGCATTCAGTACTCAAGTCTTCCTCTGTTCAGCTGATACTAACCAATCAGATTTCTTGGAGCAGCCTCTCACTCAAAATTCTCTGGCTCTGTGAGGAATTAACCCTTCACAGCCCTTTACCTGTTTGTAGAGCGCTTCTAAGCTTTTAAAAGTGCAGTCTGCCATACCAGCTCTCCCACTTTGGCTCCAAATACCTGGGCTCCCTATGTTCTCCATGGAGCAATGAGCGCAAAACAGGAAAAAGTGGGTATTATGCTAATGCCACAACACTGAACTTGCCCCCTTCCAATGTCTCTCTGGGTGTACCAGCACTTGGCTGGCAACCCGAGTAGAAAGGAAAACAATAATTTTCTAAATAAATAGACCTATTATTCCTGATTAGTCTGTCCCTTTTTGAAGCCTTCTAAGCTACTGGCTATCAAAGCAGGCCTTGACAAATTGTCTTTGACTCTAGGTGCCAGCCCCAAAATTTAGGCACCAACCTTCATTGTTTTTTAATGACAATATTTCTCACTGCTGCTACCACAAAACCTACTACATAGCACTCTGCAGTTCCTTGTGAACTTATTCAAACTATGACAACAGCATTGTACCATATAAATAAATATGGGGGTAACTGTAGTTGTTGTCATTACAAAAGAGTCAGAATAAAATAACTGCTGCAAATACTAGGTGCCACAATGAAATTTCTAGGTGACATGGAGACATGGGTGGGATTTTGTTAAGCCTTGCTATAACCTTAGCCTAACTTTTGCCCAATTGCTCACAATTCCATTATTGTTTTAAAATCTCTATTAACTGAATCTTGGAGCCAACACTAAAAGACATAAAGTACGAACAGTGATAAGAATTTCACACATATATATTTTGTGTCACACAACAAAATATTCTTACACAAACTGATAATTTTGAAATTGCACTAAGAACTGCTGAGACACATCAATAAATCATTGCCGAATATTAGATACCACAATAAAATGTCTAGGCACGATAGCAACTTGGTGCCTGCAATCTGTCAGGACCAGTATCAAAGCAGTCCGAAACAGTGAATGCCACGCTCCTTCTGAAATAGTTTTTATTTTATCCACACGCAATCTTCTGGAAATAAATTTCACTGAAAAACACTACATTATACACTCTCCATAATATTTACAATATAATATTTACAAGAGGCGGGACCCGCAATACTCGCGCGGTTGATTCCCCACAGCTCCTGGCCTGCAGAAGCAGCAGCAGGTGACCCCATCCTTCTCCTTCCCCCCTCCCTCCCTCCCTCCACCCCCAGTGGCGGCGGTGAGGCCAGCCCACCAACTTTTCTCCTTCCCCCCTCCCTCCCCTTACTTACCACAGGTAAGCCTTCTTCCCCGCCCCTGCCTGACCCCAACAGCGAGGCCAGTGTGGCTTCGAGGTACTGGGCCCGCAAAACCTCCCCCACCACCCCCCCATGGCAAAGGCGGTGAGGCCTCAGCTCGGCCCACCAAGCATCCCCCCTCCCCCTCCCCTTTTCTGGTGAGGCCTCAGCTCGGCCCACCAAGCATCCCCCCTCCCCCTCCCCTTTTCTGGTGGTGGCAGCAGCGAAGCCGTTCTAAGAGCGTTGCCTGCGTATGCGCAGGGGGCACTCTGTTACTTTTTTGGGGATTTAATTATACCCTTATATTATTTTACAGTTTTCAAATTTTTCTGTACACCTCGGCATTGGCCCACATGCGTAGGAAAATCTCCCTGCCCCCCAGGTGTCCCCGATGTGCGGATTTAGATATCCGCACGCAGGGGGCGCCTTCACTATCAAATATATAGATATGTCTATTATTTCACTTCATCATATTGTTTTCTAAAGTGAAAAGCCCCATAAACTTCTTTCCTCATAGGAAAGCTTCTCCAGTCCCCCAGCTGTTTTGCTTCTTTCTGTATCTTCTCCAGTTATGACATCACTTTTAATATAGAAACATCAAGAACTGTATATAGCATTCCAAATGTGGACATATCATAGTGCTTTAGATAAAGGCATTATGATACTGGCATTTTTACCCGTTTCACAAGAACTCACGACATTGTACTTAAACTTTTTCACTGCTACTGCAAAACCACTGACACATTCAGGGAGCTGTCCACTATGATCCCAAGTCGTGTTTTCTGGGTAGTCAAAGTCAACTCAGACCCCATCAACTTACACATGGGATATCCTTTCCCAAAGTGTGCATCACTTGGTACTCATTTACACTGAACCACTTTTGTCATTTCCTCCTTGGGAGGAAAGCGATGGCGAACCTAAACAGCATGATAAAAAGTAGAGACATCTCGCTGCCAACAAAAGTCCGCATGGTCAAAGCAATGGTATTTCCAGTAGTCATGTATGGCTGCGAGAGTTGGACTATAAGGAAGGCCGAGCGCCGAAGAATAGATTCTTTTGAACTATGATGCTGGAGAAGACTCTTGAGAGTCCCTTGGACCGCAAGAAGATCAAATCAGTCAATCCTCAAAGAAATCAACCCTGACTGTTCCCTGGAAGGCCAGACAATGAAACTGAAGCCCAAATACTTTGGCCACCAAATGAGAAGGGAACACTCACTGGAGAAGACCCTGATGCTGGGAAAGATTGAAGGTCAAAGAAGACGGGGACGGCAAAGGATGAGATGGTTAGACAGTGTCATCGATGCAACGAACATGAAATTGAGCCAACTTCAGAGGACGGCGGAAGACAGGAGGGCCTGGCGTGATCTGGTCCATGGGGTCGCGAAGAGTCGGACTCGACTGTGCGACTAAACAACAACAACTTTTGTCATTATGTTGCCCATTTACCCAGTCCTTCCTAGTTTTCCATCACCCTGAATACAGTAAACACCACATGCAGAATCATGACACAGTTTCACATGTTCACAGTCCATGATTAGATGGACCATGTCTGTCCTTACTCCCACTGCGCTATCACTGTAATCATTAAATTTTGCAGGAACTTAATATTATTTTTACTGTTGGGAGGCAGCAGAACCTTATATCCCAGTATTCACAGATTTTTCCATTCATGGTGATACCAGGAATGGACCCTCCACCAAATGGTGAGGGTCTACTTTACATTGGTCTTACTGTCAAATTTGTTTACTTCCAAACTCCTGATAAATTATGAATAAGTTAAATAGTTATGTTCCTAATACAGGAAATTATTTACTGTTTACTGCATCTGAAAACAATCCCACTTATTCCAGCCCTGTATTTCCTATTATTTAACCAGCTGCTAACTAAAACAAGGATCTGGCCTATTGCCCTTTAAATGCTAAGTTTACCCAACAGCATTTAGTGAGGGACTGCCACAAGCTTTAAGTTTAGGTATGCATATTTATTCAAATCACCCCACTGAAATTGCTGATGACATTCAGAAATTATGAGTCAGTAAGGCAGGACTTCACTTTGCAGACTGAATTCTCCTTTGATTATTTTTTTTCTATCAGTTTATCTGGTACAGAAGTTATGCTGAAGAAGAACATGCTGTTGAGTTGCAACCAACTCAAGGCTACCCCTTCCTTTCTGCACTGTTTTAAAATCTTATGACTAAAATGCTGTGCTCATTTTCAGAGCCCTGTAGCCCTAACCTTATTACATTATTAGATGTCTGTTGATTGTCTTGATTTACAGCACATTCAGTGCATTATCTGCTTCAAATCTCAGTGAGAATGGCAGACTATAAATAAACACAGTACTGAACCAGGACAGTCACATGTAGAGTAGACCCTGAGAAAGCTCGACCACCTTATATCACAAGCATTGCTGGACCCCCCCCCCACTTTAGATAATTGTGGACACTCCTCTAAAAGCATGACAGCATTCTGAAATTAACCATATTTAAGCACATGGCTGACAAAGGTATTAGAAGTTTTAAAAAATCTATTTCATGGGGAAAACCTGAGAACAATAGAATGAAGAGACTAAAAAGATTATTTAGAATTTGAAAGAGAAAGGTATTAAAGCAGTAAGAATATAAAAAGTCCCCTAGAGGATTCTTCTAGTCAGTAAACACCAGAATGAAAAATAAAGCAATAATAAGCAAATCTAGGGGGAGCAATGTTTCTGCTAGTATGCTCAGCCCAGGCTAATGAGAGGAGAGGAAGGTTTCTGCAGAGTCAGGTATTTTCAGCACAGTTTCTCTGAACATCCTCATGAAGATGTCTGTTAAGAATAGTTTGGCCCTGGGGAAGGCAGACTGTGGACCGTGTGACTTTTTCAAGCGCAGACTGCCCACTGCAAGAGCACCAAGAAAGGGAGGTGGCATTTTCCCTTTACATGCTCCAGAATTTAACACTCACCAGCCATAATGGTTAAACCCCCATAAATGAGTGCTTAAAAATTGACAGAGAGAGGTAACAAAGACCAACTAGCCTGCGTTTAGTCAGTGCATACATGGATCAAATATTTTTTTTAAAAAAATATGACTCACTTCAAAGCTTACTCATGGAACAACTATTATCTTTGGTTAAACCCCCTCCCCAGAAAGAGACAAGGTGTTTTTGTGTCACCATTACCTGTAGTCAGCGCTTTTGTTTTGTTTAAAAAGATGCTGGTACTCATATATAGGGCTGCATAGGTTTCCACCAAACCGCCACCCTCAGGACTTGGGAGAGCCCCCCCCCCCCCAGGTACCGGTACTCACATCAGGGAGTACTGCCACAGGAAAAAGCCCTGCCTATAGTCATTGCCGAAGTAAATGACTCTCTACTTATCTGCTATCCATCTCAGCAGCCTCTCCTTCACCTCTGATACCTTCCCTCCTCTATTTAAAGTCATTATTTATGGCAAGCATCTGCTTTACACAGAATGAGCAATGACAAGCTGCGTTATCTAATAAAATCTCTTCCTGCCTGAGGTATTACAGCAGCAAAATAATTCATAGCTACACAACAAACAACAGATGTAAGCTGAATTGGCACACACCAACAATTCCCAAAGATAGTTCAAGGCTGTTTCTCCTGTTCATTGGTCCAGCAAAAGCAAAAGCAAGGTGCGTATATCAAGGGAGCTGTGGTCTATACCTCTACTCTTTTTTAGCATAATATGGAAGAGGTATCATGCTAGTTCGCTTTAAGATCTAAACTTGTAGCCCTTCCTTTTATTTAAGCTTCAGAGGAACCATAAACAATAACATGTGAAACCAGGTTGACTCACAGACTGCAACTAACACCACTTTAAGTGCATGCATCCATGGCAACTAAATTCTAAATGCTAATAATGAAACAAGGCTTCAGTTGCAAATAGGAAAGTTTCACCACCCCAAGATTCCAATCTTTAGCACACATTTGCAGGATTGGGTACTTGGTGGAAAGACATCATTAAGCTAACTGCAGACAATTTTAATCTGTTTTTAACCAGTGTGTCATTTCTACAGATCTGTCAGTTCTTGCCGATTTCAAAGTGTTTCTATTACAGTTATGATTATTCAGATTCCTGTGATTTTCTATCCAATTTGCAGTGGTGTGGCATCAGAGCTGCAAAGTCAGTACAGGTTTAATTATATACTGTACCATTTCGTGTAGGACAATGGGCACCACAATTTAAGAAGGATATAGACAAGCTGGAACATGTCCCGAGGAGGGCAACAAAGATGGTGAGGGGTCTGGAGACCAAGTCCTGTGAGGAAAGGTTGAAGGAGCTGGGTATGTTTAGCCTGGAGAGGAGATGACTGAGAAGTGATATGATAACCATCTTCAAGTACTTGAAGGGCTGTCATACAGAGGATGGTACAGAGTTGTTTTCTGTTGCCCCAGAAGGTCAGACCAGAACCAACGGGATGAAACTAAATCAGAAGAGTTTTCAGCTAAACATTAGGGAAAACTTCCTGACAGAGCGGCTCCTCGGTGGAACAGGCTTCCTCAGGAGGTGGTGGGCTCTCCTTCTTTGGAGGTTTTCAAACAGAGGCTAGATGGCCATCTGACAGCAATGCTGATTCTGTGAACTTAGGCAGATGAGAGGGAGGGCAGGAAGGATTGCATCAGTGCTTAGTTCTTGGGCCGTTTCTTACACACCCAGGGAAATGCTGATCACCACTTTGGGGACAGGGACAGGAAGCAAATTTTCTCCAGGCCAGTTTGGGTGGAGATCCTGGAGGTTTTCTATCATCTTCCGGGAGTGGAACAGCGATCACTGGGGGTATAGGGAGGTATTTGTGAATTTCCTGCATTGTGCATGGGTCTGGATGACCCTGGAGGTCCCTTCCAACTCTATGATTCTATGAATGGGTTTAGATAATGACAAGATTAAGCCAATGGTAATGAGATGACTAAGCACAGCTGGCCCAAATACCAAGTGTTAGGGTAGTATTCGTTCTTTGCTAGTTGTTACCACACGGAGTGCAAGACTGATTACTGTACTCCAGCAGACACTGTAAACTCACACACTAGAAGTGCCTTATGTAGATCCATGCATAGACAAATCCACATTGCAGGAGTTTCCTGCCTGACAAAACAAAACTGCCTGTAGTATTAGTACTCTGACAGAACTACTAGTGCTTTACCAATGTGCCTTCAAGGCTACAACAGCTGACTGAATTATAGACACTTTCAAGTGATAACTGGTACAAGCCTATGCAGGATTACACCTGTCTTAAGTCCACTGAAACCAGTAGTGGCTTGAAGCCTAAGCCTTCTTTCCTCTTGCAACCCTTTGCCCA
Organism: Gekko japonicus; assembly: GCF_001447785.1. Taxonomy (NCBI): domain Eukaryota; kingdom Metazoa; phylum Chordata; class Lepidosauria; order Squamata; family Gekkonidae; genus Gekko; species Gekko japonicus. The sequence continues at coordinate 367,931 of NW_015168076.1, read as the reverse complement.
TTGCAGAGGAAGCTCTCCACTGCACACCATATTCATCTAGTGCTAGGCACTCTGGGATCACTGAAAGACATTTGTCTTGTGTGAATGAATGATCCTTTCCACATTTGCCTGCCACTCCAGATCTTCTCAGTATTAGAGTCAAGGCAATTTAAGTCCATGGCAAAACAGCATCCAAATAACCTGGGGCAACAGTATGCTGAAACTGGGCTGACCACTGAAGGGAGGTGATGTAATGGGGGGGGGGGGGGGAACAGAATAAAAAGAAGGTTGAACTTGATTTTAGTGCAGAATTGCTTGGAGGACACCATGGTGAACATGAATTAAAAGGAGAGTGCAGAAAGGGACATTGAAAGAATACAATGAAAGAATATACTCCAAGGCAGAGGATTGCTTTTACAACAGAAAAGGACACTGTGCAAGCAGAAGCAAGGTTTAGGATCCAATGGGCTTAGACAGAAGATGATTTAATGTTCATATGCCTGCCTTCTCACATTTTTCCACTCGAGTTTTTCCCAGACCTTGTACTTATAAAAAGATCCTTTTCCAGCACTTGAAGTTAATACTCCTTGAGTTTTTGTGTGTAAATGCAGACTCCCAGACATCTAGTGACAAACTTCTTTTTTTTGCCATCAAGTCATAGTTGACTTCTGGTGACCCTGTAGGGTTTTCAGTGCAAGAGGCATTCAGAAATGGTTTGCCAATGCCTGACTCTGCATAGCAACCCTGACGTTCCTTGGTGATTTCCCATAAAAATACTGACCAGGGCTGACCTAGCTTCTGAGATCTGACGAGACTGGGCTAACTGGGGCTATTCAGATTACGGCAGTGACAAACCTACAGTTCAGATCTTACTGAACTTCTGTGTATCCCAACCCCACTATCTGAAATTTTCTTCCTTCAAAGATTTTAGAAATTTTTTGCCACGTACTACTTTAGATATTTCAGGTTTGGGGTTTCTTGTCTTGGGAATACATGCATGCACTAATTTAGCCACTGAACAGCAGTGCATTTACAATTCTGGAATCATAGAAGAAGAAGAGATTTATACCCTGCCCTTCACTACCCAAAGGAGTCTCAGAGCGGCTTACAAACTCCTTTCCCTTCCCCTCCCCACAACAGACACCCTGTGAGGTAGGTGGGGCTGAGAGCGCTCTGACAGAAACTGCTCTTTTTCAAGAACAGCTGTGCCAGAACTATGGCTTGCCCAAGGTCATCCAGCAGGTGCAAGTGGAGGAGTGGGGAATCAAACCCAGTTCTCCCAGATTAGAGTCCGTGTACCTAACCACTACACCAAACTGGCTCTCAACTGATAAATTTTGCATACATCCCAATTATTCTCCAACTGGGCTGAGATGAACAGTACAGTCCTGTGGTAAGACACCCAAGCATCAGAGAACAGAAACCACCTCCTTGCAGCTCCCCAAAGCTTGTGGGACATCCCTCTTCCAGGCCCCAGCTCAGAACGCCATAGAACAGCACTTACAACTCATAATATAATCAAGGAAAGAAGTCGCTTCCTTCCCTCCAACTAGAACATATGAACTGATTCCACAATTTTCAGGCAATGGCTAAACATATCCACAAAGCAAATACATAGTGCTGGGGTTGGGGGCGGGCGGGGGGAACACACCAGAATTATGAGAAGATATCCAAACCAAAAGCAAGCAGCCCAGCGAATTACTACATTAGCCCCAGCTGAGGGAGGGGGAGAACCCCTCAAAGAACAGGCTAGGGGAATTGGATATATGGAGTATCATATTTGGTCCCCAACAAAGAAACATATGCCAGACTATAACAAACTCGGAGTACCATAATCAGGATTAGGGTCACTTTTCCCACTGTTTTAGTCCAATCTGTGTCTTGTCCTGAGCCATTACCCAGACAGTTAAAAAAAAAAAAGGAAAGCGAAGGGCATCACACCAAGAAGCGGCTTCCAATTAAGAAGGGGACAACCACCCTCCGCCGCTGCCAGAAACAGCTGTCCAAGAAACGTCGCCAGGTTTTAATCCAGGGAAGCAGCGCACTCTAACGGCCACACCTGGCCAGGACTTCCAGGGAAGCCGCACCGCCTTGGGCTTGCACACTAGAAATGCGCTGGCTGTGCTGCGGGCATCTCTCTAGGCTGGGAAGGAGCCGAGCTGCCCTTCCGAGACTTGCAACGCTCTGGCCCTTTAAGCGGACCCCACCAACCAACCCCCAGCAAGCTACCAGCAGGTCAACAGAAGAGCGCTCTTCCCAAGGGGCACACCGGGGTCTTCTTCCCGTCTCGTCTGTTTCCAATCCGGCCTAGCGCGTCCTCCGCCTCCTTGCCAGGAACAAGTTTGTGTGTGCGCGTGTGTTTTTAAACTCCCCTCTCCCCCCCCCCCCTTTGGCGACAAATGCTGCGTGGAGCCGGTTCCACAGCGTCCCTTCCCGAGCCTCAGCCGAGAGAGGCGCCCACATGCTGCTTCCTTCCCACCCCGGAGCGCGCCAACTCCAAGTTAAAATTCAGAGGGGGAAAGCAGCTGCTCGTGGGATTCCCCCCTTCCGCCGGGCCGGGAGCAGCCTTACCTTCCGTAGCATGTTGGGCAAGCCGCGGCTGGGGCTCCTGGCGCCCGCAGGCTGGTCCTCCTCCCGCTCGCTCCGAGGCCATTCACCGGCGCCTTCAGCAAAAGCCCACCGGGGTGGGGGTGGGGGTGGGGGGGCCAGACTGCCTCGCGCTCCCTCGCCGTCACTGCCGCCGCCCGCCCTTTCTCCTCAGCGCACGAGCTCCACGCGCGCTCAGACAGGCGAACTTGAGGAGGGTGCCGAAACCGGCGAGCGCGCAGAGAGGCGAAGTGGAGTGGCGAGGCATGACTGGGGCGAGCGGGCTGGCTTTTCACCGCGGACGGGAGGGGAGGGGCTTCGCTGGGGGCCTGGCAAGCGAGAGCCCACCCCTCCCACCGCAAGCCACGGCGCTGGAATTTGGGCTTTGGTGCGCGAGCCTTTCCGCTCGGCGTGCGAAGGGCTAGTTGTTGGCGAGTCCTGGTCACGCGCATTGGACTTTCTCACGCTTGACGCTCGTGCTTCAGTGGTTGGGAAAGGCCGTGGCGACCGGGATGCTGCTGCCCAGTATCGCCCCCGCCTTCCCCATCTTGCTAACATGAATACCTCAAGCGAGGCTCAAAAGCCGTTTCACCTTTTGAGAAGCATTTAAATACATCCAATCTCCCCATTATCTGTTCATGTATAGCGGAACTGAAGAACCATAATGAAGCTTCGTTGCCTGAGCTTACCTTGCAAATCGTTTTCTTTTAGCCGGGAGCCTGTTTCTCCACCCTGCCCTGGAAGCTTGCTGGGTGGCCTTGGGCCAGTCACTCAATCTCTGCTTAACCTACCTCACAGGATTGTTGTGAGAATAAATTGACAGCCGCTTTGAGTTCCTAGTGGGAGAAAGTGGAGTGTGCATAAGTAATCAACGGTAGGCAGCTGTACCTTTCCCCCCTGCTACCTTAAGCAGGTAGGAGTCATATATATATTGTATATATGAGTAACTGCCATAAACATTGACTCTGAGAGTGTATGCATGTGTTATTTTTCAGGTATGCATGTGTTAACAATGACCTAGGACAGCATAGATACTAAAGATATAAAATATTACAAGCAATAATTAAAAGACAAATTTTATCTGGTCCCTTCTGCACTGTCTGTCAAAACTGATTACTCAACCAGTGCTCATAAGCCCCATTATAGGTGAGCACAGGCAATCAGCTCTCCATATGGAAAAGCTTAGCTCAGCAATGTCTGCTGAAGAACATGAATATTATTTCCCATGGATGTTGTTCTGCCCACAGTTACTGACTAGTTCTGTTGCTGTGTAGTGAAGACATCAATTGTACTAGTGCTTCCATGAACTACCACAATGTTCTGGTTCTATTTCATGGCTTGTTTCTTTGAGGTTTTTTTGTTTGCAGAAGTGCATGGTTCAATTTGTTGCCATAAAAAGTTAAACAGCAACTTACAAAGGGTATTACTTATAAAATAATGTGTTAATTGGTTTCAGAATAAATATATCTCTAAACATTTTCTCTTTGACACTCCTTAATTGTTTGTCTTAACTGTATTTTTGACAGATTTTTTTTTCTGGGTGGTTTCTGTAAGAGTTCAGTGTTATTTGTCTTGTGTTAATTAGAGGAGTTGGTTTAATTTTAATCCAGTCACTAGTATTGCACCTGTGCATACATTAATGCTTGGAATACATTTACATTTGTATTAATAAAGAGTACACTGTGGGTTGGGTACAAGTTTCTGCAGGTGTGGGTGTGAGTGTGTGCTGCCTTTCATTCCCCACCCCCAGCCTCTGCAGACCTCAACAAAGTCTATAGAAAGAAGCCCTCTGGAACAGTGAGTAGGGGGGAATAATCAACAGAAAGCAGCCTCTCTCAGTTCTTGCACAAACTTATCACACTCTGTTTTTACCTCCCTAGGCCTCAGTGTAATGAAGGGGAAATTCATACATAATCTGAAAAAAGTATTCTAATGTGCATCTATTTTATTTTTACCCCCGTTGTTCCTGAAGTCATATTATAATTCCATTATATATGTGCATGAAGGCACCAAATTATATGAATTAGGAAAGGGACAAAATTAAATATAAAAACAGTAGTGTGTGTATACAACACTATTATTTCCCTGTTAGAACTGTGATAGCTATTATTTAAAATGTGTAATTATTCAAGCATATACCAAGCTGTGCACATTAATGCTGTTCATTTAAAAAATGAGGAGATAAAGCTGAAAACAACCCCTATTTATGAACAATATATAATAAAAAAGCAGCACTCACTGATACATGGAAATTATCTCTCCCAAGACCCCAAATTGCTGTGTTGCACATATTTGAGACCTGCCAGATTGACTTCTTCATAGGGAAAACTAGTTGGCACACATTTTTTTTACATTACAAGTGTATCATTACAATACAGCCGTTAGCCCCTCCAACAGGACTAAGGATACAATTCTAAGCAGGTCTTCTTAGAAGGAAGTCCCATTTTATTCAAAGAGTCCCAGGAATGTGTGCTTAGGACTGTGACCTGAAAGAGCAATCCTACTCAGGTCTATTAAATGGGACTGAGTCCACTCTCCCAAGCAACCATTGTCTCTAGGGGCATATGTCCCTATGTGTCAACTGTGGTTATTGGGCAAGCAATCTGTTGGCTGTCCCACCACTTAGAGTGTGCATCTGGTACTGACCAGAGCCCAGATCTTTTCTGTTGTGGCTCCAGCTCTGTGGAATGGCTCCCTGAAGGGATGAGAGAGGCCACTCCTTGGAGATCTTCAGGAGGCCCTGCAAGGCCCATCTGTTTACCTGGCTTTTGAGGGGAGTTTGAATGACAGGAATCTTTTAAGGGGGGGGGGATTTAGGGCTTGCCATTTTATATCTTTGGTTTTAGCCAGGGATGTTTTCACTATTATTGTAAGCTGCCTTGAACCAAGAGGAAAGGTGGGATATAAACGCTTTAATAAATAAATAAAATAAATCTCTCTGGTCTGGAGATCAGCTGTAATGTCAGGCCCCATCTGGAAGTTGGCAACTCTGGCTTAATGGGATAGGCTAAGAATCCTGTGCTGGACCAAGGGCCTTGTGCGTAACACAATGCAGATGTGTAAGCAGAATAAAAAAGGAATTTGAGACACTCTAAAGATGAATACATTTATTATGGCATAAGCAATGGTCTGCAACCATTTTGAGACTGTGAGCACCTTTGGAATTCTGACACGAGATGGTGGGCACAGCCACAAAATGGCTATCCCGGGAGGCAGAAAGAACCACAAACATCATGCATAATTCTAACTCCTCAACATTTCAGACAAAAGCTGTATAAAAGGATTTTTTTAAATGAGCATATTGTTTTAAAAATATTTTTTGCATACACAGTTTACCTTCAGTTACACAGCTATAGTTGTAGCTGCTGCCGAAGCAACTTTTTTTAAAAAAAATTATTTATAATTTTTATTTTGCAACATAACCAACGTATACAACGAACAATTTACTGTAAACTTGTTTAAAAGTAAATCATATTATGATACAGAGTGTTCCTTGGAAGAATATCTTTTCCCATTAAATAACTTATAATTGGAAACCAAACTGATACCACTTTTGTCTCGTAGCCGAAGCAACATTTTAAAAGATCTACACAGCCAACCTTCAATGGCCACTCAGAAGCCTGGCTGGACAGAATCCCCATCTGGCCCTATATCCACTTCTAAAAACACTTGACAGCCACCATGAAAACTGTCGAAAGGCGTCTTAGTGCCCACGGGCAACCATGCTGGGAACCCTGCCCTGATGTAAGCTTCCCACAGAGTCAGAAATTCCATGCCTCTCCCTGATCTATATATTGCTTTCAGCAGCATGCAACACTTCAGTGTTTCTGACAAAGTGCGCTCTGGCTCCTCATAAGATGAGCCTGCTAGTCTTGAAGGTGTTGCAACGTTCTGTTATTTGAAAATAGGATGTTACACTGCAATCAGTGTAGATTATGAGTGCTCTTTATTTGCATAACCGGTAAGGGAAATACAAAACAGCAATTAAGGTGTCATTCAGAAGTCAGAATGCATTTTTATACTTACTCGATTCCACAATGCAGACCATTATGAGCTGTGGGTAGCCGGATGAGGCATTTCACATTCGTGAAGCAATTCATGGAGCAATTTTCTAGCACTTCAGTTTTTCTGCAGTCCATCATGTTGCTTTCATGACAGCAACATAATGCTTCTGACCTTTCAAAAAACGCTGGGTGATAGGGTGGTGCACAATAAATAGTCACTGCTCATTTATTGCAGGGGATTCAGATATCTTTTTTCAAGGTGTCTCTCCTGTTGTGATAGAATCACATTTTCAAAGCCTTTGGACCTCAGTAGCTTGCCTTGAGGAAAATGCTTCTCTTCCCCTATATATCTTTTGCTATTTACAATGCTGTATCAAATGTAAGTATTAAAGGAACCTATTGAATAGTAACAGAATTTACCAGTGAGGAATCACATTTTTGTGCACTTTAAAGAAATTATTTTGTTTTTTAGAGTATAAGTACTCTGTTGGTGCGTCACTCAAATTGGAGCACCCCAGTTGGCCTATAAAAGAATAGCAGCCCCCACCCCACCCCCATTCTCCTGCAGTACTGACCCACCGTGTTATTTCACTTTTAAAAACACACACACGAAACAGGCTTTTGTCCTTAATTATTCCATTATTCTGTTGATAGAGTCTTGGGAGAGATGAAACCGTAGCACTACACTAAGGCAGTAAAACAGTAAACTAGTATATACTATATAGTGAAATTTAAGCACATTGAATATCAGTGGGTTAGGCACATACTTACTGCTTTCCCAGTGATATTGATGGTATTTTTAAAAGCTCAACTTTTATTAGCTCATACCCAAAATATTATTAATTATAGCAATGTTTTGGTCATCGGGGGGAAATCTACCATGCAGAAAGAGGATAATACGTGTCCCACAATAGACCTTATCTTGGTTATCAAGTTATCAAGCAAGATACCACCCATTGGTAGGCTGGCCAACAGGACTGGAGAAAAGTGTCCTGTTCTATTAGTTGAGGCTTCGTGTGTAAAAATGGTCAGCTGAAGCTTTTCATGGCATCCCATTAAGCCTATTAAAGGTTCTGGGCATTTTTTTCTCCAGGCAGTTGACAGCCCTATTCATTGATGGTAATGCATAAGATGTGGCCCAGTTCCTTCCCAGCTGGCTTTGCTCTCACTTCCCCATTTTGCTGACCCCTGAGATTGTTATCATTGTCCATTGCCACATTTTAACTCAACTACCATTTCAATTATAGTCCTCTGAAGTCTGTTCGCCTGTTGGGAACATGATCACCAAATGGTGGGAATGTGTTTGAAACATGGCCTAGAGATGCAAGAGTCCTTGCATAATGCTTTGTTTAGTTTCCCTCACACCTTAGGAAATGTGCAGCTGTTTCGGTTGCTGTCAAGTATTCCCAGACAATAGTTGCTAAGGTCATAGTTCTCTTTGGATCTTTGCTTCCAGGAGTGTTAAACATGGCAGCATCCTTGCTTGCTGGGCATATCAATTAAGTATGAGATAAGGCTGAGGACAGACTATCCATATCAGAAGAGCAATGCTCCAGCCCCACCCTGCTGAAACAGAGCAAAGCTGTGGTATCCCTCTGTTCAGTTCTTAAGAGTTGAAATGTAATCAGCTTTGAAACAAATGTGGTCAACTGTACCTTGCAACAATCCACAAAAGTAAATCCATGCACCCACAACAACCTTTGATTTGAGGGGTAGCTAGCATTCCCAACAGCACTGTAGTTAGCATACTAATACACCTCTTCTATGTTACTTGACAGCGATTTAACTAGAATGCAGGAATATATAACTGCAAACTGGTGTAACCACTACATGAAAGGACCCATGAAACTCGGGGGAGGGAGAATCCCCCTGCTCACTTGCTCAACTGGCCACTTCCTAGATAGGCTGCCCAATTGCAGCTCCGCCACCTCCACCTGCCTCTGTGGCTCACACTGTGGCCGCTCCCCTTCACTGCCACCTTCAGCAGCATTTGGGGTTAGGGGGATGGCAGCAGAAACTTACACTCCTTCTTGCCTGCCCAAAGTGCTGGTGGCAGGGAGGGCAGCACGGAGATAAATAATATCAGTATTGACCGCAGATAAAAACTGATAAAGGGGAAGGTAGAGGGATCAGTTCAAAAGCTGGCAACCTTAGAAAAGTTACTGATTTGGCAAACTGGAGGAATAGGTTCAGTTCCTGGTAAGGGGGACACTGGCCAAAAGGCAAAGTTCACCTTCTGTCCAGCAACAAGCCATAGAGGAGCAAAATGGGAGACTGAGGCTAGATTAAAACCTATGCCTCTCCTACCTGGGAACAGTTATCTAACCACTCAGCCAATTAATTAAGCATACTATGGGACCAGCAGTCTTGACATGCATGCCAGTCATAGGGAGCAGAGCAGGGAAAACTGAGGAGACGGGCACGGCACACTGGAAAGGTACACAGATAAGTATACAAAAGGCTCACAGTGCAAGTCCCACATCAAGAGTCTGAGGCATTCCAGTGGAACCCCAGTGTACAGCTGAAGTTTTCATCAGTCATCTTCAATGTTCCCTCTAAGCTGTGGAGTTCTGTGAGCAAAAATTCCACTTTGTGAGCTACTGGCATTAGAATTGTGAGCAAGTTATTTGGCTACTGCATAAATTAGTTTGCTCTGGAGCCATCCTTCCTGAGCTAAGACAAAAACGTGTGAGCCGGAGGCTAAAAAACTGTGAGCCAGCTCACACTAACTCAGCTTAGAGGGAATACTGGACTCATCTTCATGAGGGATGTCCTGCTGACAGGGATCGATTTCCCCATACCCATCATGTTGCCCAGTGAGCCACAATGTATCTCTCCCCCCCCCTGCAACTTGGGGGGATCACTACCACTGTCCATTCTCATTTGACCCATTGACCTTTGTGCTCCTTCCCTCCATCTTTACGTTAACTTTGTGCAAGGTGCCTGGCAGCAATGATGTGGGGGAGACTGCAACCTGGAGACCCTTCCCCTCCATCTTGCAAGAGCATACATGTGCATCCCTTGGATCACCCCCTCCTGGTATGAACTGCACTTTATGTAAACATGTAAACCGCACCTTTCTCAAACACAAGGCAGCTAAGAAGGCAGCAAAAACTGCAAAGACACAAAAACACCATAATGGCGCAAATGAATCTGTCACCGGGTCACAACCAACTCATGGCAACCCCATCAATGGGGCATTCCAGGCAACAAACAAGCAGAGGTGGTTTGCCATTGCCTTCCTCCACATAGCAGTCTCAGTCTTCCTTAGTGGTCTCCCATCCAAGTAGCAACTGGCAAATCCTACTTCATTTCCAAACTCTGATAAGCTCAGGTTAAGCTGGGCTATTCAGGCTGCTAAAACTCACATAAAAACACAGCCAAAACTGGTTTCCTTCCATCAAATGCTCTCTGGAATAAATCGGTCTCACATATTTTTTAAATACAGCCCACAAAGGTGCCTTCTACACAGAGTGGTAAGCCATTCCTCAAGAAGAGACCCATGACACAAAAAGCCTAGCTATTGCCATGTGGGCAATCCTAGGAGAGGGTACACCCTGACGAGTGTAACTGCAGATGAGTGATGTCTTTCACCAGGCTGTGAAAGGCTTTAAATGCTTTAAAACACTTTGAGCTGGAGCTAGAAGCAAACAGGTAAACCACAGTGGCTGATGCAACACGGAGGGTTATATGTTCCCAGACAGGAGTCTCACCACCACATTTTGTACCGGTTGTAGCTTCCAATACATCTTCAAAGACAGCTACACATACAGCTCATTACAGTAGGCAAATATTGAAATTACAGCAGTGTGGATCAGCACAGTCTGAAAAAGGGGTCAGTTTACAAGCCAGATGTAGTTGAAAGAAGGCTCTCAGCTAGCCTGACTCCAAGGAAACCCGAAAGCTTTTACCTGAAAACAGCTGAGGTAAGAAATAAGGGGAGGTGGGAATCAAACCTAACCTGCCAAACCCCAGTCCAACAGACACAACTGTAAATCCACACAGCATCAGGAAAACCAGAACCAAGCCAGGTGAACATGGTTGTCAACTCCCTCAGTTTGATAAGACTCTTGCACCTTGGAAGCTGCAATGGCAGAGTCAGGATAAAAACTGCCCCAATCACTGCATGTCCATGAGAAGGGCAGCTGTGCCATCCCAAACAACTGTTTGAGCAGCTTGGGGTGATACAGGAGCTAGGTTGGAACACGCAAATTGGCATATATTGGTCCCTGCGGCCATTGGTCATGTTGTAGAGTTGACAGTTAGTTGGAAACGTTTTTCCTGGTCCATTGCCCAGTCCATTGCCCAATCATCCTGTTGGCTGCTACTCAGAGACTGAGGAGACCCAAGGGTAATGAGTAATGTTCTGGACAGACAGCAAAGACCAAGTGGCCACCAGAATTCCCCCACCTACCTTGAAGGAGACTGCTACATGGCAAGCCGCTTCTACTGGGGGACATAGCATGAGCATTCAGCCGACATTTCACCATTCCCTGTAAAAGGTGCAGTGGAAATATGCCTGCACTGTCTGCTAGGGCTGCTCCATGGGGCACTGATTTTGCAAGGCAATTGGCATCACAGATGTTTGCGCAGCTGAGACTGGGGTAGCTTGTAGTCACTCCATACTGCAGTCGTGCTTCCTGTATCCCCGAACTGCATGGGTGAGGGAACAGCAACATAGTAGCTTCTGACAGTTCCTGCATGCCTGATCCCCACCCCCACCCCCATTTCCAGCAGTGTATGCATTTACTGCTAGACAGTTTGATATAGTGGTTAAGAGCACGGACTCTGATCCGGGAGAACCGGGTTTGATTCCCCACTGCTCCACATGCAGCTGATGGTGTGACCTTGGGTCAGTCACAAGCTCTCTCAGAGCTGTTCTCTCAAGAGCAGTCCTCAAAAGAGCTCTCTGAGCCCCATCTACCTCACAGGGTGTCTGTTGCGGGGAGGAGAAGGGAAGGGGATTTCTAAGCCTCTCTGAGACTCTGAATGAAAGGCTAGGTATAAATCCGATCTCTTCCTCCTCCTCCCCTTCTTCAACTGTTGTAGGGGTCAGATAGCTGAGGCAATACACAGGGTGAATACAGGTTGATATCAGGTTGCAACAGTCCGGGTGTGTGTGTGAGGGTGGGTTCCCTACTCTTGCTTACCTGTGTAGGGTGTGGTGTCCTTGTACTTTCAGGTGAGGGAGCCGGTTTGACTATTCGACATACTTAAATAAATAAATAAATACCAAAAAGATGCTGTTAACTTGAACTATATTACGGGTCAATTTATTTTCAGCGGATTAACTCCATGGATATAGTATGAATAAAGGCTACCTATTTTCTTAGTAACAAAATCCCCAGCAATATGGATGCTTTACTTATCATGGTATCTTCTGTCAAGCTTCATATAGCTTTTAAGTACAGCCATACAAGAGACTGCCACACACTTGAAACCACTTTTCCCTTCTGCAAGCCTCAAAGCAAAACTGTTGTCATGGCAACCAAGCCTTCTTTTGCTCCAATCACTTCACTCTGGAACATAAAATAGGATGACGATACTACGACATGTACAGCCCACCAAACTATAGGGGAAGCCCCCAGAGTGGAAACTAAAATTTACTGTAAATTAAGGTGGGCATGGGGATAACTTTTCTACTAGAAGACTAAAAGGGCACTATCAATATCCTTGTTACATTCCAGTTTACGTTGTGTGTGTGTACAAGTTCATGATGTCAAGCCACTTGCTTTCAATGAGGGCAAACCAAAAAACCAAAAAAACCCAAAACATCTATTGCAAAGCAGCAGTCCTTAAAATTATAACAATTCATATGATTTTGTATCTCATCAAGTAACAAAATTTAAAAAATATAGGCCTTCCTAATCAAAGAGAAAATAGATTTGCACTTACCTGTAACTGTTTTACGTCAATGTGTTCTGTTGCAGACACATGTTGGGGCAGATGCGCAGGCCATCCTCATTCACAGGAATTTTTAGCTTCCCTAGGAATGGAGAGGGGGACCGGCCCTCCATCCTGAAGCAACATAAAGGCTTTTCCCGCTCAAACACTCATGTGGTCCAGAGGCACACTCCCCCCTCTCCCTCAGTTCCTGCTTATTCGCCATGAACTCTCAAATCAGCCGAAAGAATAGGAACAGAATGAAGGAGAGAGCTCACAGTGGGGCAGGAGAGAGGGCATGTGTGTCTGCACAGAAGATGTTGATGAACAACAGTTACAGATATGTGCAACTCTGTTTTCATCTTCCCCACATTGGGATTCCAGCGAGCTACTCACCAGCAGGAGGTGGGGTGGCACTCTCAATGGAACAATGATTGAAGTACAGCTTTCCCACATCAGCAGTGCTCCTTCTAAGCTGAGTTAGTGTGAGCTAGCTCACAGTTTCTTAGCCTCTAGCTCACACATTTTTCTCTTAGCTCAGGAAGGATGGCTCCAGGGCAGACTAATTTATGCAAGAGCCAAATTGCTCGCTCACAACTTTAATGCCGGTAACTCACAAAGTAGAATCTTTGCTCACAAGACTCCGCGGCTTAGAGGAAGCATTGCACATCAGCATCTCTTCTTGACTGTAGGTCTAGCACATGATGCTTCATGAAGGTGTCCTCAGCTGACCATGTTGTGGCCTTGTAGCTATCGATGAGAGGGACTCTGCAATGAGAGGCAGCTGAGGAACCCAAGGCCCTGGCAGAGTGGGCACGAACCTCCAGCACACAGTTCTCCTGAATCTTCATAACAAGAACAGATCATTGCCACTACCCCACGAGAATGTGACCGTGGTGAAGCAGCCCTGCCCTTCTTAGGACCCAAATAACATACAAATAAAGACTTACAGATTCTGAAAGACTTGGTTCTATCAATGTAGTACAACAAGACCCTCCCAACATCCAACGTGTGCTCAGCCTTGGTCAAGGGGGAAGGAAAGAATACTGGTAACACTACTCCCTGGGCCACATGAAAATTCTATACTGGGACGTATGATCACTTTTTCATTCAATACCTTCAGGAATGTGTGGTCTATGCAAAGAGCGACCAACTCACTCATCCACCTGGTGGATGTGACTACCACCAAGAACGTGATTTTCCTTGTCAACAATGCCAAGGGGCATGAGGCCAAAGGTTCAAACGGGGCCCCCATGATTTTAGATAGGACCAGTGAGAGGGACCTCTGCAGCAGGATAGCCGAGGTAGGAGGAAAAGCATTGACATGGCCCTTAAGGAAATGCTGAGACAGTCTTTTGGAGAAGAGGGGGAAATCCTCCACTAAATCATAGTATGCTGACAGGGTAGCTAAATGCACCCTTACAGAAGATGCTGCCAAGCCCCTGTGTGCTAGGGAAAGCAAATACTTTAATACTTCTGGTAAGGGGCAAGTAATAGGTGAAACTCCCCTTGTAGACACTAAGCCTCAAACTGAGACTATTTCCTGGAATAGGAGTACCTTGTGGGAGGGTTTCGGGCCTGTATTAAAATACCCTAGACATGAAAAGTTCAGATCTGAGAGTGTACCCTCCAAGCAGTAAGATGAAGCCGCTCGACGCTGTGGTGCAATAGCAGACCCCATCAGCAGATCCCTTGCCTTGGGGAGTGGGATGTGATCTGCCCCCACCCTACAGAACAGTTCTGCAAACCAAATCTATGTGGGCCAAAATGGAGCTATTAACATGCAGTCTGTCCCCTCTGCTATCAGTTTCCCCAGGACTCTCCTGAGTATTGGAAATGGGGGAAATGGGGGAAATGTGTAAAACAAACACCCCACCTAGAGGAAAGCATCCCCTATCGAAGCTGGGTCACTGCCTGCCAGTAAGCAAAAACAGGGGTTTTATTCAACTCATTGGTTGCAAAAAGGACCCTCAGAGGGTAACCCCACAGCTGGAAAACTGCCTGTAGGTATTTGCCCTGAACTGACCATTTGTTGTTGGATACAAAAACCCTGCTGGGCCTGTTGGTTGCAAAAGTTTTGATCTCCCACTATATGGACAGCCCTGAAGGATATATGGTGTTGAATTGCCACCTCCCAGACCACTATGGCCTCTAAACACAACACTCTCAATCCTGTCCCACCCTGTTTCTTCAGATAGAACATAGTCATCATGTTGTCAATTTGGACCAGCACCCTCTTGTCCCGCAAGATATCTGCAAAGGAGGTAAGGGTGAAGGGCAGTGCGTGCAATTCTAAAATGTTTATGTGAAGTCTGCTCTGAAAAATGTTCCAGCACCCGTGCACAGAGAGACTCCCACAGTGCACACCCCACCTTTCCAGGGAAGTAGCCATAGTAAGGGGTATGTGGGGAACCCAGAAACCAAATGGAACACCCCTGAAATGGTTATCGGGTGTAGCCCACCAGCAGAAGGATCTGACTACGAAGCTGGGGATTGACAGGTGGTGACCAGGAGTACGCTTAGAGGAGTCAAAGCATCTAAGAAACCAATTCTGTAACAACCACATGTGGAGCCTGGCATGATGAGTGACTGCAGTGGTAGAGGAAATGAAGCCCAGAAGGTGCTGGATAGCTCTAACAAATTGCCAGCACTTGTGCATGAAAGTACATACAGTTGCTGTCATAACCATACCCCTGTCTTTGGGCAAAACAGCTCATGCTCTAAGAGTGTCTAAAATGACCCCAATAAAGTGGGCCTCCTTTGTCTCTGTGTTGACCACCAATTCTAAGCTTTGGCAGGTGGAGAGTACCAAGCATACCTGTTGGATCAGGAGGTCCCTGGACAGGGCCATAATCAGCCAGTCATCCAAGTGTGGATAACTCTGTGTCCTCAAGTAAGCCACAACTACTGCCATGCACTCGGTAAACACTCTCAGCACTGTAGCGGAGCTGAAGGGAAGGGCAGAATACTGAAAAATTACTGAGCCATACTGGCAATGATGCTATTTGCAGTGAGAGGGGTGGATAGAGCTATGGAAATAGGCATTCTTTAGGTCCAAAACTACCAACCAAGAATTTATTGGGAACAATTCAATAACAGATGTGAGGGAAACCATTCTGAACCTGGCAATATACAAAAACCTGTTCAACTTGTGCAGGTCAAGGATGGGCTGGTGACCTTCATAGTTTTTGTCTAAAATTGGGAGTAAAAACCCCATCGCTCATAATCCAGAGGGAGCCTCTGAACAGCCCCTTTGCAGAGCAGGTTGCAGTTGTAATTCCAACTTGGGAAAAGGGTTATCTATCACCAAAGAAGGGGAAAAACATAGTGGCAAAGACCTATAAACCATAACCCCACTGTAAAAAGGTAAGGACGCACTTATCAAAGCAGATGTTTTGCTATGTGGAGAGGAAATGGGTGAGCAAACATTATCCTCTACAGGCTGGACAAGTAGTCAGAACTTTGGAGCAGGCTGCCCCTGATCCTTAGGTTATGCTGGTGACTTCCAGATCTAGGTCTGGGGTAGCCTTCCTTCTCTGAAAGAAACGGGAGTGACAATGACAGTGTGGAGGATTCAGCTGGGGGGACTACTGCTGTTGAAACCTCTCCCCGTGATAAAAAAGGAGTGGCAAATCCCTGGTGACAGGCAGTGAAGTGTTGGCGTGGTGGAGCAGTAGATGGAAGGACTTCCTAAGATCTGGCAGTCTGTCTATTCTTCTGCATTGCTGCTAGAAACTCGTCAGTGGAAGACGAGAAGAGGGAGGACCTGTCAAAACGGAGGTCTTCCACCCTGCATTGAGTATCCAGGGGAAGGGCGGTAGTACACAACCACAAATGCCTGTGTAACACAATGGGAGCCACCAGACATCTCGCTGATGCATCTGCAATGTGTCTCCCAGCATTAATTTTCTGCTTGGATAACCTGAGCGCCTCTGACTGGATGAGCTTTGCTAGCACACGGGACTCTTCAAACCATCCAAATACTGGGAGGTTTGCTCCCAAAGAAAGAGCTGATAGCCCCCCCATGACAGTTTGATAGTTTGAAATTCTAAAGATGAGGGCTGCAGAGGAATAAAGCTTCTGACCCAGAGCATGAAGTTGCCTGCTTTCCTTGTCTGACAGCGTGGTATGCTGTCCCTGCCTTTGCCTGGCCCTGGACTGCATCTCCTCTGTGAGTATAGAGGAGCAGGGAGGATGGGTAGTCAAAAATTGCAGGTGTCCTGTTTCCTGTTTTACCTTGTAAAGATTCCCCACCTTACGAGACATCATGGGAAGAGAGGAATTATCAGAACGTTGAGAACTCCCATACTTTGCACACAAAAAACCCCACACCCACATTACCTATTTGTGAAAGGGTTAGGCTGCACTGGACTGCTGCAATGAAGGGCAGCTGTAGAAATCTGGCCTGGCAAGGCTGGAGAGGTACTTCTTCCACCTTGGACTCCACCCCCTCCTCCTCCCCCAGCCAATCAGCTCCCCAGCTGTGCCTCTGCCTCTTGGCTGTGTCAGGCCCTTGTTGTGCCTTGCCTGTGTGTTCCTGCCAGCTACCTGGGCTGCAAGGGGATGACTGACACAGCCCCACTCTTGCTGGCTGGCTAAGCTGCAGGAATGGTGCTGGGCTCCAGCTGCCGTTGGGCCACAACTCTGCCATTCAAGGATGGCCAATCACATGGGGCCTTGCCACAAAAAGTGGGGACAATAACTGGGATGGGGCAGGATATCCTGCCTGCTCCCAGATACTGTTCTTAATTTAAAAAAAAAAAAAAAGCAACATTAAGCAGCAGCAAGTTAGTTGTTCCCCCACTTAAAAAATTATCTCTTGTAGGCCTTGTTCTTGGGTCCTGAAGTATTAGGAATCCTTCTTAAGATTACACTTTAACCTTAAAGCCTTAAGTGGCCAGGTCCAGTCTTGAATTCTTTCTGAGCAAATAACTTATTCATCTGTTCCTGCTCCAAGCGCATTTGAATCTGTAATAGGGCTCCATTTAAAGCCAAACTGGTTGAAAAGCAGAAAATCTGTAATCAAGGATTTTCCACTATAAATTGCACAAACAACTTCCCTCAGTTAGAACATACATCTGTTTTCACCCAGTCTAAGGAGGAGACAATTATCACAGTAATAAAAAGAAATACACATATGCCTTAAACTTACAGATGCCAGCCTCCAGATGAGACCTAGTCTCCAGAATACAGAAATCAGTTGCCCTGGAAAAAAATGGATGCTTTGGAGGGTGGACTCTATTGCATTGTACCCCACTGAGGTCCCTGTCCTACCCAAATCTCCAGGAGTTTCCCAACCTGAATCTGGCAACCCTACCCCCTAACACTTGCTGGTGGCCACAGTGGAACTGGCAACCCTACTTAAACTGGTGACTCCCAAATGGGATTCGGGGCACCCTTAGAAATAGATGTCCCAATGTCAAGACAAAAATAAGCATGGGCCAGGCATTACCACAGCTTCCACTACAAATTATAGTTTAATCTATTTATCTATCCATCCATCCAGAAGAAACTGTAAAAAGGTACCATAAAACTGCTAGTGAAAGAGAAAAGTAGAACACATTTGGCTTTGCAGTTCATTTTCAAACTAATTGCCTGAAAGAAAACGAAATTACTGTAGCATAGCAACCTTGATGCTAGTAAGCAATAGAGTGGTATCATTGACAGTAGTATTGCCCTTGTAACTTGAAGTGTTTTGCAAGAGCAAAAAAAAATTACCTCCAACTGCTAGATGTAGAAGTTCAGAAACCAAATGAATACTGCTTAGTAGAGCCAGTTTGGTGTAGTGGTTAAGTGCGCGGACTCTAATCTGGGAGAACCAGGTTTGATTCCCCACTCCTCCACTTGCACGTGGATTGATGACCTTGGGCAAGCCGTAGTTCTGGTAAGAGCTGTTCTTGAAAAAGAGCAGTTTCTGTCAAGAGGGGAAGGGAAAGGAGTTTGTAAGCCGCACTGAGACACCTTTGGGTAGTGAAGGGTGGGGTATAAATCCAATCTCTTCTTCTTCTTTTAGTTTCTCTCTCACTCACTCACGCATACACACACACGTAGATAAAAGATCTTAGAAATTTTGATTGTACTTGCTCAAGTGCTGTATAACCAGAAGGGGATGGGCCTAGTGTTGTACCATGGATAAGCTGGGGCAGGATCCACCTTTGTGTACCATTTAAAAATGAGGTCGAGTCCAGAGCAATAGGAAAATGGTTAGATTTGACTTTTTGCTTTTGATACAGTGTATCTGTTGTCAGTTGACTCTAAATTGCATACTAATACTTCTATTTGTCTTTCATGTTTGAAAACAATTTAACTTTGGGTTTTTATAATACAGCTGCCAACATTTGATAAGTATGTTTTACTACACATCTTTTGGTCTTGTTTCAATTAAACCAGAAAGTTGAAACATTTGTAGAAACTATCAAGCAACTCCTTCAAACAGAAGTAATGTAAAGCCCCACTACCATTCAGAAGGCAATTCAAGCTCAGCAAAACAAACAGCCCCTGCAGTTTCTTGAAAAACCTTACCTAGGTACTTCCACTACACATTGACACAAGCCTGTTCTACCTAAGTACTAGTGACAAAGAGCTGTTTAAAGCGGGGAGGGGGAGACACCTTCCAGTTCAGTCTCTTCCTCTTCCTTTATTGGCTTTCAGCAGCACAAACTACCCGAATCCCTTTTTTTAATTGGTCCCCTCCCGGATAACTCTCCCAAACAGTTATCCCAACACAACCATAAAGAACAATCACACAAAGGTGCACGCAAACAATAAAATGCCTTTCTCCTCTTCTAGAAAAGTTACTTTAAAAGGCAAATAATTTACAGGAAAACAAGTGAGCAGTTTACTCAGTCACAAGGGAGTACAAAATCGTACATCACAAAACCTGACATGAGGGGTGGCTAGGAGAGAGATAGGAGTCCAGTGCCACTGTGATGAGTGTAGTTGCCTTCTTTGACAAATAAAGACAAATTCTGCTATTGTTTATTGGTGGATGTGGGAAGATTTAGCTGGGATCCTTCACATCTCTAATAATCAGCAAAATAGGCTTTTAAACAAATATGTTTCTATAAATGTAATACAACATAACACAGTCCTCCTTTCTTTAGAGCATTTATAAAACATGATGAAAGATTTCCCTACTTCACTTTGGAGATAGCATGGCTATTTTTCAACATTTTAAATTGGCATCCTTATTGATACTTTTCCCAATCAAATATGTTTTATTACACAGTTATAACACTCATTTGTTATCTGGAGGGGACAGTGTACAAATCCAGAGAGGTGATTCTATTATTTACGTATGCAAGAGAAGGAATAATTGTCTTTCACTATTTGCCTATGGCCCAGCTCATTTTTTTTTTTTTAATTATTCTCTTCCTGGATTTGTACATTTCCCTTCACTGGCAATTACTTCAGTTTAGTTCTTCTTTCCTTATGAAACACTAATTAACCAATATGACGTTTTAAATATTGTAACTTGATAAGAGTATTTTCTTATGATAGCACCTCAGACAGATCAGCTAGAGATATATGCTGTGTGTGCCAATGCTAGCTAACTCACACAGGCTAATTTATAACCTGCAAAGTACAGGATCATGAAGCCTTAGTTTGCCTTAGGATGTTTAAGCCTTCAGCCCCTACTGGTGGGATTCCTGCTTTATTAGATGTATTTATGAAGGGGGGGAGTGTTCTTTAAAAACAGTATCTCCTCCCTAAATTCCAAGTATGCTGTTGATGTTCTGAACCAGTGCTTGGAGTCTGTAATGGACTGGATGAGGGTGAACAAGCTGAAACTTAATCCCAGCAAGATAGAGGTTTTCTGCATTACTAGAAAGGCAGACTACAGACTTTCCTATCTTGGGTGGGGATTATACTCCTCTTGAAAAGCCAGGTTTGCAGTTTGGGAGTGCTACTTCACACAGCAGTCACCTTAGAAAACCAAGTGGCTGCAGTGGTTCAGAGTGCTTTTGCCCAGCTCCGGCTGGTACATCAGCTTTATCCCGGGCAGTCAGATCTAGCCACAATGATCCATGCCTTAGTTACATCCAGACTGGACTACTGCAATGTGCTCTACTTGGGGCTACCCTTGAAGAGTGTTCAGAGTCTGCAGCTAGTGCAGAACACTGAGGATAGACTGCAGAACAGGAGCATGTGATGCCCAATTTTACAGCAACCTTGGCTACTGATTCACCTCCAAGCTCAATTCAAGGTCTTTAAAGGCCTATATGGCTTGGGACTGGGTTATGTGAAGGACCAACTTCTCCCATATGTTTCTGCCTTGGAATTAAGATCAGAGGGAGAGGACCATCAATAAAACAAACTCATTTAGAGGGTACATGAGACAGGGCCTTTTGAGAGGCATCCCCACAATTATCAGACCACCTTTTCAGGGAGATGTGCCTGGCACCCTTATTTTCAATCTTAGGAAATAGTTGAAGCTGGTTTTATTTAAGACATTTCCAGATCCCACACAGCTTTCCCTAAGGGGACAGCAGAGGAAGTGAGAACATGGGAGAGAATACTAACCTATCTGACCGGGGAAAAACGGTGTGCTTTCTCTTGCATGTTATGATTTGGCTCTCAAGCTGACACCCTTGCAGGATACACTAACTGTCTTGCTATTTTAGCACATTAGTGAATTTTCTGTAGATGGTGCATACATGGATGAAAGAGAAACCTTTCAGGCACCATCAAAGTTCACAATATACTAGAAGTTTCAGGCTAGTCAGCTAGTTCAGACCTCTGCCTCTAATTAGTTTGACTGCAGCTTCAACATATTTGCTAAACTGAACATATGTCTAAGAGAGTTAAACAGATAGGCTTTCTTCTCTCTGAAAGTATTCTCTTTCACAGGCCCATGGCTTAAGTGACAATCAAAAAGAAAAGTGTGCAGTTACAGGAATTATCAGGCTACATGTCCTTTTGTTTTTCCATATACACTCTAGCCTTAAAGTTCTTTAGTTCACTAACATGGAATATGTGACAGATATTTGCAACTTATGTTTATACAAAGCTGCAGTTGTGCAAATGTCCACAAATGGGCTGCAGGGCTAATGGACACAGCTGTGAGATCTATAAGACAGTCAAATTAAATTCTTAAGTACAGCAGGCAACCAACTAAGAAGCCTCATGGTAAAAAGAGCCTTGTAATTGATAGAATAGACACCCTATTGTCCAGCTGCCTGTTTCAATTACTTGTAATGTGAGATTTAATCATATTATTGCAATACCTGGGGTAGGGTTTAGTAGTCTGGACCTTTCAATTTTATCACTTTTGCACTTTTTTAATAACATGTAGTACTGGGAGTAATATGTAATATGTAGCACAAGCTTAACACTATTCCTCATGGGTTTTTGAGGCTTTGTTGATCTTTAGAGGTGTAAAGTGCTTTTGATGTTTAATGATAAGCTCCAATATAGAATTACCAAAGGAAGATATATATTTTTAAATCCCCGGAGGGATATATATATATTTATAAGACTACAAAACTACAAAGAAAATATAAGGGAAGGGGATTACATCTAAGGATAAAGGATAGATAACCACACTACACTAAAAACCCAAGAGGAGGAAGTACAACTTCCTTAGATCTGTGTTAATCTAAGTGTTATTAATAAAAGTGTTAGTACAACGATATACTTGTAGAGTTCTTGTTTGTCTCGGCTTCAATGTTAGTATGTTAGTTGTTCTGAGAGAATTTTCTGAGCATCTTATTTGCTTCAAAAGGCAATTTTCAGAGTCCTTCTGCCTTTACTTCGGTTTTCTGTCTCTGAAATCATATGTAACTTTCGTTGCGCCTGCACCCGTTTCTACAGCAGATTCCTCATCGGTTCCAGAGGTAGCGGAGTCACTTGATTTCGATTCTTCATCTTTGGATTCTTCCTCCAATCCCAACTGGCGTCTCAAAAATTCTTTGGCTTTAAAAATTGAGTAATTCTTTTCTCTTTTGTTGTTGATTTTAAAGATGACACCCTCTGGGATCGCCCACCTGTACGAAATTCCATTGGTTTGAATAAAAGAAATTAAGTCCTTATAGCTTTTTTTCTTTTGGTGAATTTCAAATGGCTGGAGCAATGATCTCGCTGAGCAACTTCCTCAGATCCTCTTTCGCCGATTCAGGGACTCCCTGGAATCTGAGCATCATGTTGGCTTTTTCCATTTGTAGCTGTAACAAACGGTTTTCTTGGAAGTTTTGTTTTGCTTCAACTTCCCCCATTCTTTTCTTCATTTTCTTGTTTGTGGTGTCTATCTCTTTAATTCTCATATGCTCCACCTTCTTCACCGTTTCTGCCAGTTGGAGCTGCTGGGATGCGAAGTTTTGATTCAGCGAAGTCAGTTGCTGGTTAATACCATCGAGTTGCTCCATCACCGGCTTGAGCATATCCGCTAACATTTTCATGCTCCCGGTTTTGGGCTCTGACTACCCACCGGTTTCGCTTTAAACTTTCTTTGCGAGGCTGCCATTTTATACGATTGTTTACCATTCCAAACAGCTTCTCGCGGACTCGAAAAATTGTCACCTCGATGTCAGTACTCAAGTAAGTCTCTCAAAACAAAATCGCTGCTTGTTTCCCCCCTGCCCCCTTTGTTACGCTTATCTGTCCGTTTGCATAAAAGGTGTCCCTCTGCGGTCCGCTTTTCCCACGGGGGGGGGGGAGTTCGCTTTTAGAATATTCCACTTATTTTGAACTCATGTTCATTGTCGGTCTTTTCTCTGACCTCGCTCACAGTATTCAATATTCCGCTTGATCTCCAGTGCTTGTCCCAGTCGAATCAGCTTGTGCCCGAGGGCCACACAGCGGCAGGACCGTCAGGGTGGAGGGAAGCCTCAATTCTCCGGCATTTAGCCATCGAAGAGGGTGCCCCTCAAAAGCCCTATGGCCTGGAGCCTATCACAAAGGCTCTGTGTGAGTGCTACTTGAGGTAGCCCCCCTCCATACCGCTGGTGTGTGAGTCTCTCCCCCAAGGTCCAGGGAGAATGAGCGCCATCGCTGATCCACAAACCGGAAGTCCCTCCAAAGGAAGATTGTATGACCTATACTCTCTGATGAAGGAACAAAATGTTTGAGACTACCTGGGATCTGCGTTAGTAGCTCAGTTCAAAGAGTTTTAAGGATTGCACACCTATGTGGATGTATTGTGGAGTTCTAAGCTTTGTCAGGTTCATTTCAGCACATAGTGGATATTCCATGGCTTTGGAAAATATTGGTCTGGTTCAAGGTCTACATCTTTATTGATATCACTGTTTAAAGGACCTTGTCTTTTTCACTTCAGTGGCTTTGTAAATATATGCCCCAGTTCTGTGCACTTTCTGTCTTGTGATTGGTTTACATAATTGCATATTCTTTCATTGTGTATGTATGAAATAGCAGATAATTGGACAAGAGTACTTATTAATGTTCAATAATATATAAAAATACAAAATTATTTTGATAAAAATAGTTGAACTTGGTATTTAAATATTTGTTGTTAAAAATAAATTTAGCTTGGGCTATTAGATTTGATTCTCGTGACTGTATTCCTTTTTAATTAATTTTAGGAATTCCCAGCTGTCCATACAGGGCTATGTATTCTGCTTAATTTTTTCTCATTTTTAATAAAAGTTTTCTTCTGTTAACGTTCTTAATAAAAAAAGCACAATTAACGTTTCTCATCAGATCCTCACCTGGACATGCATCATCACCACATGTTACATTTAGGAAAAAGATAGAAAGACGTCATGCAATTCAAGCCTGAGCTGCTCTTCTGTTGAATTAGTATTGTTTCACTCCTCCTGTTCTCCAGTCTTCTCCTGCTTCCCTATGCTGACCACACAAGTTAAGAAGCTTCTCTTCAAGAATCACCATAATGTACATTTCTCTGTAATAGGAATGTGGCTATCCAGTCTGTGCAAGGTAAAAACAGCACTTAGCACTATAGCAAAAATAATGAAATTAAGTTTTATTTTCATAATTCTGTATTTTTGAGTTGAACCAACTGAGACTAGCTGTGGAGGGAGCCATGCAATTAAATAATTTTTTCTTCAGTCAGAATTCACATTTATCTGGTGTTCCTCCCCACCACTAAAAATAAGAATGTATGGGTGTGCAATTATATCAAAGCAAGACTTTGACACAATTGTTTTACTTCAATTGCTACCTAAAGTGAAGGTTTCCATATCATCCACACTTTTAGAGCTGTAGCTACATGACATTTTTCATCTGTGCAGAAACCAACCTCACCATCCCTCTTACAGAGTAATTTAGTCTTTTTCTTCTTCCACCTTCCATTATGAGATTTAGAGAAGTTTGAAATATTATGCTGTATCTAATCTAAAATACCTAATTGCTGTAAGATACTTTGTTTTATAAGAGTAGAAAGGCCTAATTGCTGTAAGATACTTTGTTTTATAAGAGTAGAAAGGCAGGATATTCCCCCCCCCCCAATTTCCCAATTAAATAACATGTCAGCCAAAAAAATGTATCCCTTCTTACCTACTATAGTAAAATACCTTTCTTTCATTAATTCTGCAAAAAAGGCACTATGCCATCATTATACCTTTTTCCAGTGCCTGTTTTCAGTCAGATCAGATATTGATTTTGTTAAAGCAATTAAGAAATCATGACATAGAAGGCTAAAGTACACGATCAATTTTTACAGATACTTTTTTTAAATGCTTTACCTTCTTAAAATAGTACTTGATTACAATGTAAGGAATTTTTAAGTCACACCAAGCTGCATTTGGAATGGCAGTTAAAATTGTTTCCGGCTGTTAATTTGGGGGCTGGTGGAAAAACTGAGCATAAGTTCTAACTGTTTGGCTTTTTGTTACCAAAACAATTTTGATTGCATTGATAATTTCTACTTCCTCTAAATTCTTTTATGAATCAGTTGACAACACCTGAATTTTAAATCAAGTAGTATTTTGTCTTCAAGCCATCTATCTGCCCAGAGGTCATTTCGGGGGGGATCACGGGGGATCGCAGTTCCCCCGGGTGAGGTACGGGGGGCGGGGCACATGACAAAGCCCCGCCCCCTGCTTCCGGCCGCCCCGCTTTCGGCCCTCATTCAGCCAGGTGGAGGCAGGAGAAGAGGGAGGGTAAGTTGCTTCCTCCCTGCCTCTCCCCACCCCTGCCTGCCTGGGGCCAGGGAGGGCCTTCGCGGGGCTTCCTTGCACTCCCGCCGGCCTTGCAGGTCCACCGCCGGGCCCTTCATGCGGCTCGGCAGTGGAGCTGCAAGGCCGGCGGCGGCCGGGACCGTTGGGGGCGGGGTGTGTGGCCTTATGACACACTTCCGGTGATGTCAGGGGGTGTGGCACATGCTAATGAGTTATGCTAATGAGTTCCCCTAGCTCTTTTTCTACGAAACAACCCCTGTATCTGCCAGATACTTTTCAACTGACAGAGCTTTGTATTAGATTCCTTAAAAAAAATCATTAAACTTAATTGCTAATAATAATCTTACACTTAGAAGCATGATGATTGTTAGATAAATTTAAAGAATGACATCTTAGAATTCCCTGCAGCAAGATGCATGTCCCTGATGCATGTAATCAACAGCAGCCCTATTTCTGAAATTCCAGCATGCTGCAGCAGGTAATAAGGCCTCTGCTCATATAAGACTCACCATTCTTATATAAGCCCTGTTCATGTTACAGTGCAGGCACATACAACAGAAAGCCAATGCATGATTACTTTTCAAATGAATTTGGGGACCAATACCTGGATTAATGTGCGGTTCCAATCACATGCTCAGCTGTACACACATTGACTGTGAGAATTACTCAAGGTTTGTATAAAGAACAAAAAACTGTACACAGATTGAACATGCATACACGGTAACTTGTGAACAGAGCTACAGTCTTCCAAATAACCTATCAAGGTCCTAAGACTAGTGGCATAATTATTTGACCCTATCTGTGTGAGAGGGAGCCTAGTTGAAACAGAAGGCAAGTCAGGTAGGAATTTATACTGTTTAATCTGAAAAATAAACTACAGACATAAAGTTGGATGCTAAATTTCATTAAAGGCAGAGATTTCTGCTAATGGAAGGCAGCCACTGGCAGAATGCAGTTATATTATCCAACTCATAATTCTTATCAATGCCAATACATTCAATTTGTAGAAAAGGTGCCAATGTTCAGGACTTGCAGAGTAACTCCCACAACAAATGGCTACCAAAAATCTATACTGAAAGTAGAAGGATTTTTTCCAGCCCTGTTCACATTAAATGTTTACCATATATCAATGCACAGTTACAACTCCCCTGAAGGAGAGCTGCCTGATAATCAACACAGAATCACCGTACTGAACATTACAAGCTTGGAGATAGATCAGTTTATGCATCCAAGTATTCCTCTTTTCTCTCATCTAGCAAACTAACATTCTCTCATTTTGAGAGCTTATTGTGTAGTGGGAAGCCGCATGGATCAACGACAGACAACGACGTGGTGCATAGCACGCTTTATTAGGCACACAACAAGACATGCAGACAAACGGCCAGCAGGCCAACTATATACACACCTGGGGACCACCCCTTGGTCACCATTGGTGGGTTTGAATCTCCCGCCATGGCTCCCATTGGTTCCCCAGTGGAGGGACTAGGATCCTAGTCCCCATTGTCTTCCCAGACTGAAGCTCGGGTATATGCGCTGACCTCCGGTGGCGGTCAGTGGACACAACACCCCTCCCCCCATAGTCCAGAACCACCCCTAGGTGGCATAGTCTTTCAGGTACGCTGGGGGCTGTCGCACCCTTGCCGATCGTCTGGGGCCCTGTGCTGGGGCCACCTGGGTTCCGCCCTCCGGTGCGGAAGCCGGCGGTGGAGCTGGGGCCTCGGTGGTCTCCAGCTCGGGTTCTGGGGACCCAGCCGCTGCTGTTGGGGGCTGGCTGGCCCGCAGTGGGTCCTCCAGCGCGGGCATGGTTACGTCTGGGGCCTCGAAGGGGTCCTCGTCTGCCGCTGCC